>NC_056728.1:1327809989-1327822489 GCF_019279795.1 Protopterus annectens
CTGACACTTTCTCTATTAACCACATATGCAAAACTTAGGCTTAGCCCTTATAGATTGTAATTATAGCAGTACCAAAAGACATACTAATTCATCAGCTCTCTACTACTACACCATCCACTGCTATGTACTTAGCAGCTGTGCTGCTGTCAATACACAAGAAAACACAACTGTTCTCATATTTAACCCCATTGTTAGTGTAGTTTGAGGTATTTTACAGTGCCTTCCATCCCTGTGCTGTTGGTCCAAAACCACACACACACACACACACACGCACACACACGCACACACACGCACACACACGCACACACACACACACACACACACACACACACACACACACACACACACACACACACACACACACACACACACACACACACACACACACACACACACACAGACGTACCTTGTCTGTCATTTAATATTATTGTACATCACCAGTTGGTTTTACACATTTATTCATACTCTGTCCACAACTTTACTTTCCAGACATACTAAAGATAGACCTGGAGCTGTTTAAAATCAAAGCACTATTACATAAGAAAAAACAAACAAACAAATAAAACACTATAAAGTTTGGTCTGGAAGTAATACCAGTGATAAATAAGAAATATGTTTAAATGAAAGGCCAAAAGATAATAAAACCTTTACAAAAGAGAAGATGTATCTGGGGGACCTAGCAGGGAAATTATAACAAAAGAGAGTACATTTCTGAAGAAATTTATGAAAATAGTTGGTATGGAAGACAGATATTAAATAGTAGGAGCTCAGATGGAATTTACATATTATTCCCCAAGGTACAATAACTGGGCTAGGCTAAAAAGAAATTATATTTCACAGGAACATGTGCACTTAATTGAAAGCTTCAACACACATCCAATAACTATTTCAGATCATGTGCCAGGGAAATGTCACAGAACAAGAACAGGTGCAACTACAGAGTGCTGAAGAGGAAATAAGAGAGTGTCAAGATAATATGCATGAGTTTAGAAAGACTGCAAGTGAGCAACTGTTTCTAATAATAACTCCAGAGCACAAAAACTTTTAGCACAACAAATTATGCAACAGCAAGTAGAAAGGGCTGTTGCCAAACTTAGGGAACCTATAACAAGAAAAATAACCAGAGATCCTGTAGATGTATTAGAGATATTTCAGAAATGTTATGAAAATTTGTATAAAGCAGAGAAATGTGGAAATCAAGAAAGACCACAAATGGAAACATTTATGGAAGTCTCAAGCATGCCAAGGTTAGAGGTAGACGAGGGTCAACAATTTAGTTAAGAGAGGAGGAGATGAGATAAAAATGGTGATACATAATAAATCTACAGGGAAGTCTTCAGGAAGGGATGGTATTCCTATGGAAGGTTGGAAGCTAGGAGTAAAGAAAGTGATAAAGATCTGAAAGGTTTTATTTTAACAGTATTCTAAAAGGAGGGGAAGCACCAATATTATGGAAGAAAGCTGTGGTGGCCGCAATACCTAAAGGCAGTACAGACTCATCAGACCCAGCTTCATATAGACCCATTTCAATTTTAAACCATGATTATAAAGTGTTTATAGCTACAAGAGCTAAAAGAATGGCGAAGATGTTGCCAGAATTTATAGGTATAGATAATGTGGTTTTCTTTAGGGGAGGCAAGCATTTGACAACATTAATATGACAATGATGAGCCAGAGGAAGCAGAATGTAAGAAAATACCGCTATTGTTTGTGAGTGTTGATACAGAGAAAGCTTTCCACAGTGTATGCTGAAATTTTATGAGTAGGACAATGGAAAAATTTGCATTCCCTGATGCAATAATATGGTTAATCAGGTGGATATATGAGGGACTGGAGACAAGAATTAAACTGGGAGAGTTGCTTTCTGATAAGTTGTGTCTAAACAGAAAAACTAGACAGGGATGTCCTCCATTCCATTTGTTATTTGCATTATATTTAGAGCTATTGACAAAGAAAATAAGGAGCTCAGAAATTCAAGGATATAATTGGAATGGTAATCAATAAAAGCCGGGTGTATTTGCAGACAATGTTATTACGTATATGATAAAACTGAAAAAGGGCATCTCAGTGTTGTGGAAAATTTTGAGACAGTTTCACATCTTTTGAGGATATAAAATTAATGAAGATAAAACAAAGGCTATAGCTGTAAATGTTGTACCCACACATGAATTGGTTCAGCAATACCCACATTTTTGTGGACATGATAAAATGAAGTATAGAGGTATGGATTAAAACGTCTTCTGTTATGGTGGCTAAGGCTATATGGGAAGAGACTGAACAAAAGATAATACAAAAATGGAGATACTGGACACTCTAGTTTATGGATATGGATTGCAAGATACAAGCAGTGAAAATATTTTTAGTCCCTTTAGTTTTTTATATACAGGTCAGACATATTTTTATCAACTGGAGGATAAGTTGTAGACAATAATTAATACAGCTGAAGGAATTTATTTAGGGGAGGGGTAAAGGATCAATAGAACAAGGTGGCTTAGGATTACCTGATTTAACAGGATATTTTAGAGCTACATGGTTAAGGCTCACATACATGACATAAGTTGTTGTTGTTGTGTCTTTCGGCTTTTCCCGGTTAGGGGTCACCACAGTGGAACTCTGGTCCATTAATGATTGTCAGTAGATTTTTATGTGTCGAGTTGCCGGCCCTGATGCACAACCTTTAACGAAGGTACACCCATTCACGCATGTCTCTACACAGAAGACACTCTAGCTGAGAATCGAACAGGACAACGTCTTACTATGAGGCGACAATGCTAGAAAGCTATAATTTATAGTGGAAGGGGATGATGATGAAACAGATGGAAGATTCAAGAAATAATTAGAGAGTGGGATTTTGGATGCAGATCCTTAAGGAGAATAACAACAGGTATACAGAATATTATATTCATAAAGTAGCAGCAAATATTCTGAGAACTAAGGCAGCATAGGGGATGACTGCAAAGAGGGGAACAGAGAATAGGCAATAGGGGGATGTCATTTTCTGGAAAAAACTGGCAAAGGAACCAAAGTATTGGGAGCAAATAACTAGAGAGGGAAGGAATGGGAAGAGGCCAAGAAGACATTGGGACTGCAGGTTAGAGACTGCCTTCCCTACCAGAGATTGATATCACAGTACAGGCAAAGAGGAAGGAATCCTAAGTGAAAGACCTACCCCGGTAGTGTTTTTAGTTGAAACTAGAAAAACAGATGCTGTTAAAGGAGTACAACATGGCTCTCTAATGTATTCCTCAACTTCACAGCCCTTTTCCTCCCTATTTACATTGTCCTCTGGAAAGCAACAACAATAAAGCATTTCAATTTTTATAATTCCTCTTACTTCTGTAACAGAAGCCTACCTTCTCATACTGTGATGGTTTCACTTACAAAATGATTCTCTCGCATTTGAATAAAACTTGCTGGAGTCACCCAATTACTGAAATCATCAAGGCCAGGCAGTGCAGGTACTTTTTTTTTTTTTTTTAACCAACCAGCCCCCCCCCCCCCAAAGTGACATCACCACGGCCATCATCTGATTCTAACTAAAATAATGAGACCCACCCATTCTGTGATGTCATGGCTCCCTTGGCCTTCCCCCAGCCTGAGTGCTCAAATACAAGTGCAGGAGGTAGGGTACTCCTTTTTAGCATTGTGTTTCCGGTATGCTGTATTTCCCTATTGGAACCTTGTGTGAGTCTCTTTCTCCATCAGCTTCCCTCGTGGATTTATACTGGTGAGTATGCCATTTTTTGTAGAAGTACATTGTACACTGTTTCCTGTTCAATATGGGTAGTGGTTGTGCCATCTTGTAATCTGTTCAGTGAGAAGGTGTAATGAAAAAACTTGCTGTCCATTGTCTGATGCATTAGTCCCACTTCAATCTGCAAATTGGCTCTGTTTTACTCCTTTAATGCCCTGTACGTCTTTTTTTTATGTAATTTCCTTTCCTGTGGTGTTCCTTTGCAGCTGTTACACGTGGTCTTGGTTGCCAATAGCAACCGTTTTTCTTTATGGCCCTGTGATGTCTGAACTTTTGTGTGTGCATGACTGTGTGATTATGAACTTCCAAGCCATTATTTTACACTCGCTGAGCTGTTTACTTTTTTTTTCTTATTTTATACTCGCTAAACAGCTCAGCGAGTGTAAAGTAATGGCTCGTTAAATCGTAATCGCACGCTCACACCGACAAACACTCGATTATGTTGCTGTGCTTCTCCCTTCGGTTGTCATTTGCCACCTACAAACTTTTTTTATCTAAAATATGTCTCTCTGCAGACATAAGGGTAGTGTGTTTGATTCTTGTGTTGTTTGGGCAGTGATTGCAAGTGCATGGGGAGAGAATGAAGTGTGTGTGTATGAATGTAGGAGTGCCTGCATGTGTGTATGACAGAGCGAACAGTAAGGTAAAGCATGGAGAGTGTGGGTATGACAGTAAAATTGCCTGCATGTGTGTGAGAGAGCAAACAGTAAAGCAATGCATGGAGAGTGTGTGTATGAATGAAAAAGTGCCTGTGTGTGTGTATGAGAGAGCGATCAGTAAAGGAATGTATACAGAGTGTGTGTATGACTTTTGAAGTACCTGCATGTGTGTATGAGAGAGCGACCGGTAAAGGAATGCATGGCGAGTGTGTGTATGACTTTTGAAGTGCATGCATGGGTGTATGAGAGAGCGATCGGTAAGGGAATGCATGGAGAGTGTGTGCATGACCTTTGAAGTGCCTGCGTGTGTGTATGAGAGAGCGAACGGTAAAGGAATGCATGTATGTGTGTGTGTGTGTGTGTGTGTGTGTGTGTGTGTGTGTGTGTGTGTGTGTATACATGAATGTAGCCAGGCATATATCATGTTTGTCATGAAGAACAAATATCTAAAAGATTAATATTCTCACCAGCACAAGGTAAAAAAAATACTCTAGCTTCAAACACATGTATGAAATGAAAAGGACCATACCAAGTGAGTAAGGAAGATATCCTTAGCTTGTAATGTAACTACCTATCCAGTTATGGCTTTTAACCTCAGTCTACATGTTGCATGCCATGTTTAGGATACATATTCTAAAAGCAGAGGTAGGATGCTTTTCTGTGTAGTGGGTGGAAGGAGCAGCCTTAAATTTGATGTATAATCTTAAAGTACAGTACATAAGGGCAAATTTATGAGGAGAGGTCACTGTACTAATGAATCATATCAGTCACCTACTTTTGTTTTATATCTTCCTGGACAAAGTTTTAGTCAGCTGAACTTCTCTCTCTATGAGAATAAATGCTGGTCATACACCAATATTTTGTGAAGCCCCTTGTTGGCAGAGAGGACATTAAGAGGGTTTAATTTCTTCATGTCTTGTGGATTTCTAATACATGACAGGAATGGACCCCATTTCTAAGTCAGGGTATGATTAAATTTAATGAAATTAGCATTGCTTCAATTTTTTATGTTAGCCAAAAGTGCTCTTTGCAGCACCAACTATGTACCTGGAACTGACTCCTTCTGCAATTGATAAGGAGCTCCATGTATCAGTAACAAATAAGACTGTACATTCTTCCATATTACACCCCCTGTTGCTACTGTTATTGGAACTTTCTGGGTATCTTTCGTCCACATTACTCTCATTTCTGCATGCAAATCATGGTATTTTATAACTATGTGTCTCTGTCTTTACTTAAGACACTGCAATCACTGTGAATAGCAATTTCAACGATTAATGCTACAGTTTTGTCTTTTTTCCTTGACTACTATATTTGGTTTTCTCTTGTCCATTTTTTGAACTGTTGATAATGGATGATCTCATGTGATATAATCTTCCCCGTTCTCTACAATGCTTTGTGGTTCATGTTATCAATGTTTCTCAACTACTTAAAAATTGTAGTGTTTGCACAATCCTCATTGCAACAGTCTTGCCAAATGATTGTGCCTTTCAGTGTATAAGCTGTCTGCCATGAATGTGTCATACCCAGCAACAAGATGTGCAACTGTTTCCAGTTCTTTTGTACAGAGCTTGCATTTTTCTGTTTCTCCCACCTGTTCAATGGACTTTGTAAACAAATGTGTACATAGTCAACTATCCTGGGTTGCTGTTGTTAACCTTTAATCTTTTGGTTTCATTTCCTCTTTCTGTTACCATTCCTGTGTCAAATCCTGATTGACATGAGTTTGTTTCAGGAAACCTTTGTACTTGCAAAAATATTTATGCCTTTTTCACATTTCTGTTGTTTTCATCTGATCCTTCTCTTTAGATTCTTTCTTTCATTTTTTTGGCACATTCATTTGCTGTCTGATTTTTGTCTACTTCTGGTTTGATTTCCATTTCTGCTGGATACCAAAATGCTTCTAAGCAGAGAAGTCATCTTAGACTTCTTCTCCTCAAGTTTTAAACTTTCACTTGGTTTGGATCTAGTGAGGTCAGCAGATATGTATGCAGTCCTACTATTGCAGATCCATATGTGTAATCAATTTTGAGGAAGCTCATACCTCTTCAGAAAAAGGAATATATAATCTTGGTATACACTGATTTCTGTATATCATTTAATAAGCATGATGTATTTTTTCTTGTTTTCTTGTCCAACTGATCCAATAGTTTTTGGGGCCAATCACCCCAAAATTGTAAGTTGGAACAGGAACAGCAAATTGGTTTAAAGCTTGGACTTTATTCCTAGATGTCAAAGCAGTTTTCATTATTAGTTTTGGTCTTCTGGAATATTCTTTAGTGAGTTTTATTTGCATTTGTTCAAGTTTTTTTGCTGATCTCTCATCAAATCCCAAATGTTCATACACTCCTTCCTGCTCAAGTTTCTTTATATCACATTCGTATCCCAGCTTTCCTGTACTAAACATTGCTTTTGCACCTTTATCAAGTCCAAATTACATTCTTATATCATCTGAGAAAGTTTTAACCAATTGAAGTTGTGATGTCAATTCTTCATTTGACAAACTATACAGTTGCAAGTCATCCATAAAAAGCAGTTGAACAGTCTTTAAATGAGGTTGTTTTCTGGTAGCCAAATTGTAACCATGGCTTAATCTGGTAAGTATACAGTTTAGTGGGTTAAGTGCAAAACAGCAGCAGTGAGCGAATTACCCTGGAATATCTACCTTTAAAGTTTTATCCCTGGAATAATAATTTGTTCTTTGTCAAGGCTTAACTGCAAAGAGATTTGCCATTGTTTCATGGTCACTGTAATGTAATTGATTAATGTAGGGTGTATCTTATAGATCTATAAGCATTCATTTATCCATGAATGTGTGATGCCGTCTAATGCTTTTTTAGTAATTTGTGCATGCCATGCTTCCATGGTGGCATTTTATTTCTTCCCTTCCTTTCCCTTATGTTTTTGTAGTCAGATTTAATCTGTTATTAATCCAGTTGCACAGTAAAATATCTTATTTATTTCTATTGTATCACAAGAATTTCTGTTAATCATCCTAATTACTGTTTTCATTGGTTTTGCCAAACTTCTAACATTTTGGGTCTTATTTACTTTCTGTAATCTATTGTTTCATCAATCTTAATATGTCAATCTGTCTCTATTAAATCAAGCCACTCTTTCCTTAGATCATTTTCTTTTAGACTGAGATTACCTTGTTTGCCATCCATTTCCTGCTGGTACTCTGCAGAAAGTTGCAGAACATCTTTATCATTGTTATGTGCACTTTTTCTGTTCTTTGAATCCTCTCTGGTTATCAATGAAAAATGTGTCAGCTGTAGAATATTCTCTGGAGAATACATTTTACTGTAACTCTTTCAAGTAGTGGTTATAAAACATGTTTTTGTTTTGTAGTATTTAGCAAATGTGTGGACTGAAATCCAAATGGTACTGTTCAAAATACATTAGCCAGAAGAATTTGTGACATATGCTGCTAACATTGATGCTGGTGGAGTAGACTTTATCCTGACTCTGCTCCGCAGAGATTTGCTGTGCTTCATTTGTTTACTCATTCTCCATAGAGCTCCTAGGTGTTCCTCTCTTTTTCAAGAAAAAAGATTTTGTTCAGCAGCAGGGAATGTTACTTACACTGTTCTATTTTACTCAGTACTTTGTACGCATGCAACATCTATGAAATGACAGGAGCTTTAGGCAAACGGAGGCCTGCATGATGTAACATTTTTGAGCCAAATAATGATTTCTGGGATACTGAATGGCAATCTGATTTATCCAAACCACGTCAATATGCTGGCCTCCAGGTGGTCAGAGTCTGGAATTACATATAAAAATATTTATGTTGTGTCTTTCGGCTTTTCCCGGTTAGGGGTTGCCACAGCGGAACACCAGTCTGCTAATAATTGGCAGTTGATTTTTACATGCTGAGTTGCCAGCCCTAACGCACAACCTTCAACGAAGGTACGCCCATTCACGCATGTCTCCACAGAAGACGCTCTGGCTGAGAATCGAATGGGACAACGTCTTGCTGTGAGACGACAATGCTACTGCAGCACCACCACCGCAGGTATTTATAATCCTGTAAATAATCCCAGAGCGCTGTTAAAGTGTAGGAAACATCATGCCATGATGTTTTAAACATGTTTTTTGAGTCTGTGGGTTTAAAAAGGTATAATTAGTAGGGCATATACTGTATAATATTGTGCAATAGCTATAGGAAACAATCAGAGGAGGTTAGAAAAGATTGGGAAGAGAGATTGGATAAGCAATTTACAAGAAAAGAATGGGTGGAGATATGTATGGGTCTGAAGTATGCAACAAAGTCTAGAAGATTTAGGATTTTTGCTTGGAAGTGTTTACATAGGTATTTTTATACCCCAAGCAGACTCCAAAGAATTTTGTTATATATAGATGGCAAACTTTGGAAATGTAATGGGGAGCAAAGAAGGCAACTCAGGACATATATTCTGGACTATAATGAGATGGCAGATTTAAAAAATTCCCTACGAAGTACTTGGTCAGACATATTGGGTGAGCAAATGGGTGTAGCTAAGGAAATTATTATTTTGTCCTGGGACACAGGATCTGATTTGCCTAGATGTACTAAGGCCTTGTTAAGTTTACTTCTGCTGGCTGCCAAAAAAGCAATTGTTAGAAAAATGGAAAACAAAGTCTAATAGAACTGTATTTGAAGTATTGCATATTGTAACATAGATAAAAGAATTGTAAAGTGGGATCATTAGAAAAAGGTAGGATCAAATTACGTAGAAATAAATGAAAATTGTGGGAACAATACATGCAGAATAATGATCTAGAGGGGGGAGTTGGGTGTGAGGGAAGGAAGGAAGTGAGGAATTTTGGTAATGCTGGACTAATGATAGTTATACAAAAGAATATATGTCATCTATAATGTATGTAAGTGGGGACATGTTAATATGGTTTGTTTTCTTTTATATAAATGTATGTTTGTCTATGCCTTAAGTGATAATTCAGTAAAAGTATTAAAAAAGATAATAAAACCAGCCAAATTCATAGCAATTTTCCTGGTATGAATTCTTCAGAAAGTTCCTGTCCTTCATATCACGTGGAATATAGAACTTAATCCCCGCCCACAATAGCAGGCATTTTCACTCTAAGACCCACTGCATAACTGATGGAGAACAGCCAATGGTACCAACCTAGCACATATTGGGTCTATATTTACCAACGGAACTAAACTTTACTCGAATGGCTATTCATCAACCATTTAACATCGAATGTCCTTTTCCTCGTATAGGCATATCAATAAAAATTATCTCATCGAACTGTCATAGTCAGTCCAGACACACAAAACACCACCAGGTACATATTGGAGGACCATTCACTGAACCCTGTCCCCCCCACTATTTATGTGTACCAACTCTGAGATTGCTCTACAGTGGGGAAGGGCAAATTTCCTTATCCCTGCCATAATGCGATCTTAGTAAGAACTACATGTTGTTTTATTTCTATGGGCGAATTATGATATTTGCCCTTCCCCACTGTAGTGCAATCTTGGAGTTGGTATATATAATTAGCAGGGGAGAAGGAGTTTGGGGTGCACAGCCCTCCATTTAAGCAGGGTCAGTGAATAATATGTACCTGGTAGGGTTTTGTGCGTCTGGGACGGTTATGACAGTTCACAGTTCAATGAAATAATTTTCGTTGAAATGCCTATATTAGGAAAAGGATGCTCATTGTTAAGTGCTAGATGAGTAGCCATTTGAATAAAGTTTTGTTCGATCAGTAAACATAGACCCGCACACATTAAAGTTCTCAGTATCTGCAGCAATGTGACATTGTTTCAAAGCTGGATTTCTTGTCTGTTATGGAATCTTGGCTTACACTTGTCTTACTTGACAGTGGAATTCTGTCCTCAGTATCCAGCATACTTAGACAAGATAGGCAACGTGAAAGGGCTGGTGGTGTCATAGTTCCCATGTCAGGAAGTCTGTCCTCCTTTCATTTATTACAATGTTTTGGCTGTCATTGATCATACCTCTCAACCTGCAGACATTAAGGCTAGGTACAAAGGCCCTTGAAAAGCAGGTATGTACTGACAGATATCTAGATGTCTTATTAGCATAACATTTGAATACCAAGTAGCATCTAACACTTCTTATTTCCGGTAGGAATGTGGATTACTTCTCAGAAAAACATTTAAAAAACAGTGTGACAAAATGATGGGAAAAATATAAGCACATTTTCAGAGACAGTGTAAAATATGTAGAGTTTAATTAACTATATTGCAAAATTCTACCACACAATGTCATTTAGTTTTGCTTTTGAAAAAGGCAGATGTAAGATGTGTGTCCTCTTTAAATTATTGGTGCCACTAACATGCTGGTCATGTGGTGTGTTTTTTCTGTGTGCTAGATAGCTTCAAAATTCACACGTGATGAAGAGGTGAGATCAGAAAATTATGTTAAGGGGTAAATCAAGCCTGAAAATAGGAACATACCTCCAAAAACAGTTACATCATGTGTAGAGGTAAATTAGGCCAGAAAATAGGAACATTCTTTCAAAACAGGGACACGCAAGAGGTCTAATATGGTTAATTGTGTTATCCTGCCATAGTAAATGCAAACTCTGTCAGGAAAAGCACACTTGATTAGATCCTCATATATGTACCTCATGATGTTACTCTTGGAGGCAATATGTCAAACATCATCAGTGACAATATGTTTACATTTGCTGTTTGGCGTCAGGAAAAGATTTAGAATGTACATCACTACTTCTGAAACCACTGTATATTTGATGCCTACATATTCAGCCTTGTATTCAGTAGTGTCCTTTACTGCGGTGGTGGTGCTGCGGTAGCATTGTCGCCTAACAGTAAGACGTTGTTCCGTTCGATTCTCAGGTAGAGCGTCTTCTGTGTGGAGACATGCGTGAATGGTCGTACCTTCTTTGAAGGTTGTGCGTCAGGGCCGGCAACTCAGCACATAAAAATCTACTGCCAGTCATTAGTGGACCGGAGTTTCACTGTGGCGACCCCTAACCAGGAAAAGCCGAAAGACACAACAACACAACAACATTCAGTAGTGTCCTTTAGAATCTGCAGCTGGAACATTTTAACTCCACCCCTACTCAAGCTTGAAGCCTATAAGGCATTAGTGAGTCAAACCCATGTCTTTATCCTGAATCATACTAGAGGTTAAGGTGCTAATTTCCAAAGAGATACAATGATTACTGCCTCCTTCAATCTGTTTAAGAGGACAGGGATTACATCACAATAATGTTACTAAACAGGAAAAGATAATACTTTATGGCTTATCAATGCAATAATAGAAATAATTCAAGCCTAATTTTGGTTATGAGTGCAGTATCTATTTCACGCTGCTAGGTCTAAACAACTCTGTCCCCTTTTCTTAATGAGTTCTGCTGAAATGGATGAGCAATTCAACACTCATTTTTTGACAGTATTGTATCTAAGTGCAAACACCCCACCTCCACGACAACTATTATTTCCAGCACCCCAATTTGTCACCCTGAATCACTCTTCAAACTGTGCAAGTTGGCCTTATCAAACAACTTCTGGGGAAGCTTAAGCCCTTCTCAAAATCGTATGATTTCCTGCAACCAATTTTTTTACAGTTGGATATTGGATTTGTCTCCATCCTCATCACTTTTCTTTTTAAATAGGGATACAACATTATTGTAGCTTCATATCAGACAACAGTCTGGACATAAAACTGAGTATTAGCATAAGTACATAGTCAGGCACATTCAGAGATATCCTGAATACATTTCACTTAGGAACTCAATGGCTACATGTCAGTATTCCAACAGTCGAACACTGTCATTTTCACAAAAAAAAAAAAAAAAGTCTAACAATTCTGTCAGAGCTATACAGATCCCTAGTTCTAAAAGCACTGCCAGGCTTGTATAAATCCTTCCATCATAACAAAATTAGTTTGTCAGCTTGCCCCTCCATTCAAGGGTCAGTAACCCTGGGAACTGTTTATTATGTAATCCAGACCAACTGTCCTTTTAGAATAAAAAGCATCCAGTCAGATAAAGTCTCTAATAATTCTTTTAATCTCCTCAAATGATGGTGGCACCAGTAAGAACTTCAGAAATGTAATGACATTTTTTGCCACTACCAACAATGGAGC
>NC_056728.1:1327827489-1328019989 GCF_019279795.1 Protopterus annectens
GGCCCTGCACCCCCTAAGGAGGATACAGTAATGAAATTGTTCAATGACTAAAAGTTTAAATACATTTTTTAAACTCTTCAGCATAAGGTGGTACTACTTACTGTTTCAGTGTATATGAAAAAGTTGTAGTTACATTTACTTAATTACTCCCAAGTACTTAAATAACTAATGATGCCATGAATAAAGAAAGTCACTCTGAAGTCCTGATGATGAGGCATAATTAACTGCAAGAACTCCAGTCAGTTTGGCAAAGCAGGCAGTCAGGCAGACTAGATGTATGGCACAGCATTTGATACAAGTGCTCCTTGATTGCAACATTCCTGTCTTTTCTAGGAAAACAACTGATACCTCAAGGAGAAACATGCAAAGGCATTGGTTGGGAACTTTAGACATGTATGTGTATCAATCATATTCATATGTTTGCAATAAGTAACAAAATACTTGCCTGCAAAAGGGACTTTATGTCTTCTACAGCCTGCCAGGACATCTCACACATTCATTACTAAATTCCAGTCTCCCGCACTACTTGTTAGTACTTAAAGACAGTCAGATTATCAGCCACATGTACACCTGGGAAGCCCCTGTTGGCAGGTATATACTAGCAGGAGTAGCCTCATAGCACCTTATACTCATTATACACCTTTGCTGAATTATATTCCGGGTTTAACTGGAAAGAGAAAGGATACTGGTGAGGTCAGTGTGACCATCCATTTAATTTCCTATCAGTCTGTTGACTAACTAAATCATTTATCTGTTTTGACCCACCCTTTCTCTAACACATTTACCTACATAAGGTGTTCTGTAATCACATCTTCCTATATGTGCACACACACGCACACACACACACACACACACACACACACACACACACACACACACACACGCACACACACACACACACACACACACACACACACACACACACACACACACACACGCGCACACACGCGCACACACGCACGCACACACACACTTTCTCAAGTTAAGCGCACCGTTAGTAACATACTTTTCCTTTCCTTTTTTGCATCCTTGTCTTTACAAAATATTAATTTGTTAGAAAAGTAGGAACTTTTTTCTTTTCAACGTTTCCTTTTCATTTCCATCTGCAACATTACTGTTCAACAGTTCTTCCCTTAATTTTTGCTCTTTCTAAGTGTGGCCCTGATACAGAGATAATAATTTTATACATACTTTCTGCTCATAGTTCAAAGAAGAACATTTCTTCCTGGTTGCTTCTGGACTATTGACTATTTCATCTCCTATATCAGCTATGTGAAAAAAAAGGTACAGAACCATTCATTCATTCATCTGGCAAACCATTGTCTGAACTTTATTGAAAAATAACCAGGAAATGTTCCTAGTCTAAACTACTGATGCAGATACTTCATTAAAGGCATAACAATTAGAGACTGGGTTAAAATAGTCTGTGCATCATACCTACGTGTATAAAGAATAAGCCAGATCCACATCATGACTGGATTAATTATTGCCTTTAATTCTCCCAAAAGCTGTTACTTATTAATTCATTAATTAATATTTATTGACTGGCCAAATCCCACAAGTTATGGCCTATTTTCATGTGACATGAAGTATGTGGTAGACCTGAGGAAGTAGTCATACTGATTAGGGAATTTTAGCTTGAGCACTAGCAAAATGTCCATATTCTTTTCAATACATGCTGTATTATAGCAATAACTGATGAGTGGGTATGGGTAATGCTGGATTTACCCACGGTTGGAGGGGTTTGATCTAGAGAGCGAAGCCTAAGTGAGCAAACAAAGCTAACCATGGGCAAATCAGCATTACCCACACCAAGCTGTGGGTTATTGCTATTATACAATGACAGTATTTAAGAAAAAAGTTACTTACTTTTCTTAAATAATGTCCTTGTATAACTGTGCCATGCTGCTCTTCCATGTTTTTATCTGGTATCTTGGGGCTTTCTTGATCCACTGCACATGCATATAGGAGTTCCATTCCCACACTTACACAGTACATCAGTGCTGTGTAAAGGAGGCGATGGAGAAAGGAAGATCTCAGTTGCTTTTTTGTTCGCTTTTAATTAAGAAAATGAAAATGGGAGACTTCAGACATATGGGAGAGACTGGATAGCGAAAATTTAAGGATAATTAGGTACCTTTCTCTAGTTTTGCATAATGTACCTGATTATCTTTGTATTTTTCTCTGTCCCATCTGTCACATTCTTTTGAAGTCTCAGGTTTTTGTAAGTTTATTTATTTATTTATTTATTTAAATTAAGGAAAAGTAGACTTTCCGTAGCATATATTAATAGAAGAAAGTCCAGACGACCAGATTTTTTTCCATTGGTATATGCTTGATTTACAATTGGCACGCTGGTTGGGCTGATCAATCAGCATGCTCATTTTTGAATGTCGATGGCCAGTCATTGTGTAATATCTTTTACATTCACCTCTGCTACCACCAATTCCGATAAATGGGACTTCATTTAATTTCTCATCTAAAAGATGGTATCTCGGGTATGGAACATCTGTCTTATGCATGCACTAATGTCACTACTAAAAAAAAAAAAATGAATCTAAGCGCATGCTATAAAAATAGGATTCACAGCACGTTGGTCATCTCAACAACAAAGATGAGCATGTGACACTGCAAGACATGGGTGAGGTGGATGGATGTGATGAGCCAATGTTGTTCACCATCCCAGGGGGAAGGCAGTGGACTTCACAAGTTGATAGGCTTGCTGAATATGCACAAAGCCTATCAGCCATTTAGGTCTTTTTAATGCCTCGGATGCCACATTGGAACTTACTTCTGCATAAGTTGTCATCCATATCCTTCTTTAAGGTGTGTGTCGATGATCTGAGTTTAATTTATAGAAGGAGTTTATTCCATAGGCATATAAGTATTTGAGGCACAAAGCTGTCCATGTTTCATGTTATGGTTAATATTAGTTTCCACTGACGCCAAATGTCCTTTTGTATTTTGGTAACTGGAGGGTATTTTAAGCAAAGAGTTTTAATTATTAAGGGTTCTTTAAAATAAATTCAGGTATAATTCTTGTTCAAGGAGGTGATAAGCTATTGCAAAGAGAAAGAGCAAGAGAGTTTTTATAGTCTTTGATTCTAACACAAGCCTTTGTACCTTCTCCAAATGCAGTGGGTCATAGAGCACAATGCAGTATTTTACAGCTGGTCTGATAAAACCCATATATAACACTAGAATTACATTCCAAAAATCCATTAAAATTCCCTTATCGAAAATTGAATTAGACTGTTGCAGTCAGACTGCCAGATTCTAACCACAAGATTATCACATCATGTCTGTCTCCTTTATAAGAATGGCTTATGACTGACTGGCTAGTGCTCCTTTATATGCTTACTAGTTGGGACTGGCCTCATAGCTGTTGCAGTAATATAGTAAGCAATATTTAAGCATCCCTGGAAGTATACTGAGTGTCTCTATCGGAAGTGGTAGCTGGACACTGTGCATGCATTGCCTAACTGGAAAAAACATAATAATACTTAGCCTCTCCACTTTTATTATCCTTTCAGGCAACTCTTTGTCTGATAGGCAGGGATCACATAATTTTTTTTTTTTTTTTTTTTATGGAGATGGCACAGTTCTCTTAGATTCACTACAGCAATTTTTATAGTTACTTAGTTCTTATGGAATAGTAGAACAATATTTTTTTATAAAAAGACATGGCACATACCATGCAGCATCTTTTTCAGATTCATATCTAAGTATTGCTGGAAATTCCAGGAAGAAAAGAGAAGAGAATGTCTTTTAGGAGTGTTTGTAAGATAAAAAGTGCCACTTTTGGTGGATGTTTTCGTTTGCAGTTTTGTTTGTGGTTTTTCCAGTTACAATTATATGCCCTGAAATAGGGAGTCCTGATTATAGCAGTATATCTATGAAGTAACGATATATGGCTGAATGCAACACTCTCAAATGACACTTAGGTGAAAATGAGATGGAGCAGGGTTTCCAGTCTGGATGGGAAGCTGAAAGCATGCTGAAGACCATCTCCAACCTGTTTTTATATTTCATTAAATTAAAACTAGATCACACCATATGGTGATCAGAATTTGCATTGCTAAATATATTTTAATGATTTAATGGACCTGCTCAAATGAAAAAAAAGGATCACCTTTGCAATGAACTCTAAAGTAAACTTCTTATGGAGATGATAGTGGTTATTGAGGCCTTTAATACTGATCAGATCACTGAAGATAAGCATGTACTACAGATATGGGTGCAGAATACCATGGCAGATGATTTGAATATGACAGAGCTTATTAAAATTAACCAGCAGCTGTCAAATCTTTCAAAACATAATGAATCTCAGCTTCCTGAGGAGGAAAGGGCCCTGTAGACCCACTCAGATTAACTGCGGGCACTCTTGGACACTGAAATCATTCTCCCATAGAACTGGAGGAGCAGCCATCAAACATCAAAACTCTTGAACTAAAATATCAGGACTGAAAGATCATGCAAAATGCAGACATTTGCATTTTATTGATATCACAGAAAGGGCAGAAGGCAATGACTGCATTTCTTTTATATGGACAAAACTTTTGGAATTGGCATGCATTCCTTCAAATGAATTACCTATTGAGCAAGCACATCACATGTTCACCTCCCAATGGCTACAAAGAAGTATTCCCCTTGTCCCATCTTAATTAGGATGGCTCCTTTTGAGTTGAGAGGATCAGAGTAGCTTTTTGGTCCTCAGATGAAATAGTGAAGCTGGAAGGCTCTAGGGTTCTTTGTGTAGTAAAACCAAGGGCCAGTGTAACATATGTTTGGCAGCCATTTGACTTGCCTGGAATCTACACTTTTAAATTTAAGTTCCTGTATCCAGTGATTTTTAAACTGGCTTTGCCGGGGAAACAATGACATTTTTTAGATTCTGAGCAGCTACAAATAGACTAGAGGCTTTGGCTAAAGAGAGTGGAGCCAGCACCTCTCAGGAGGGGTCTGAGAGGCAATCATCTAAGATTAATGAAAGAGTTGCCAAAGAAAAACAAAAGCATACCAGAGCCATTTTCATGATTTAGGCACAGGATGAATACAAGAGAGAGGCTAACATTTTCATCTCAACTGTCTCCTATAACAGAGATTACATAATAATTACCTATGGAAAAATGTTCTGCTAATATTGTCAGTTTTGTGTCATCATTGTAGAGACCCTTGCTACCTGACAATTGTGGAAATAGGTAATGAGATGGATGAGTTTATGTTATATTGATGTGATAAGCTCACTTTAATTCACAGGAGCATCATATTGCATTTAATGCTTTTTGCAAGGCTCTGTTCCTAGTAGAGGCATCTAACCTCTTCCTTGGAAATGATAGCAGATCCTGTATTTAAGTTTTTAGAAGTGCCTTTGATAGCTGTCCTTGTAAATAGTTGTAAAGGCAATTATTTGTATTTTTTCTTAATTTGTGTATATAGTGTACCGTGCTTTGCTTCTTTTGCTCTTCATAATAAGGCACATGTACTTTACCTACCTGTTAACAGTCTAAGACACAAGTTTTCTTTGAAATTTATGGAAAGTTAATGGTTTAAATTCTCACATAAAGTGTTCTGTAGTAATTGCCAACCTGGGTCATTTGACCCTTAATATATTGTTCCTGCAGGAAAAACCTTTCTAAAGAAGAACATTTACAATTTGCTAGATAAAGATATCAATATGCTTAGGGCGGTTATGGTGATACAGTGGTTAGCGTTGCTGCCTAACAGCAAGAGGTTCTCCGGTTCGATCCGTGGCTGGGGTGCCTGCTGTGTGGAGTCTGCATGTCCTCCCTGTAGTCACGTGGGTTTCCTCCCACATCCCAAAGACATGCTGTAGGTGGATTGGACACTCTAAACTGGCCCTAGGTGTGAGTGCGTGCATGTATGTGCCTTCTGTGGAAGGTTGGGTGCTGGGCTGGCAACTCAACACTGTAAAACTCCACTGCCAATCATGAGCAGACAGGTGATCTGGTGTGGTGACCCCTAACTGGGAAAAGCGGAAAGAAGAAGAAGATATCAATATGCTTGTAGTGACTTTTATTAAAATCGAAAAAGGGTGTGTTTGTGTGTGTGTGTGTGTGTGTGTGTGTGTGTGTGTGTGTGTGTGTGTGTGTGTGTGTGTGTGTGTGTGTGTGTGTGTGTGTGTGTGTGTGTGTGTGTGTGTGTGTGTGTGTGTGTGTGTGTGTGTGTGTGTGTGTGTGTGTCTGTGTATGTGTGTGTGTGTGTGTGTGTGTGTGTGTGTGTGTGTGTGTGTGTGTGTGTGTGTGTGTGTGTGTGTGTGTGTGTGTGTGTGTGTGTGTGTGTGTGTGTGTGTGTGTCTGTGTGTGTGTGTGTGTGTGTGTGTGTGTGTGTCTGTGTGTGTGTGTGTGTGTGTGTGTGTGTGTGTGTGTGTCTGTGTGTGTGTGTGTGTGTGTGTGTGTGTGTGTGTGTGTGTGTGTGTGTGTGTGTGTGTGTGTGTGTGTGTGTGTGTGTGTGTGTGTGTGTCTGTGTGTGTGTGTGTGTGTGTGTGTGTGTGTGTGTGTGTGTCTGTGTGTGTGTGTGTGTGTGTGTGTGTGTGTGTGTGTGTGTGTGTGTGTGTGTGTGTGTGTGTGTGTGTGTGTGTGTGTGTGTGTGCGTGTGTGTGTGTGTCTGTGTATGTGTTATTTAGACAGGGGATTCCTTCTGAAAAGGAAGGAGAACTAACATCTATGCTAGACATGCAATCTGCAAAGTCTGTCTTGGCCCACTAAAAATCACATTAATCAATCTGTATGTTTTCCTGGCACAAGATAGGATGCCAGCTATGTGTAGGGACCTGATGGCTTTTAAGGAGGGCTTCATGATGTTCATTTGGGACTGGATAATGTATTCTGTAATGGAGATGTTCATTCAGGTCCAAGACTAACAACCCTTCCTACCCTGGTAAGATTTTTTTTTTTAGATATTTTTCTGTTATGGGCTTTAATGACAAGCTCTTATAGATTTCAGTTATTTTATAGGTTAGAAAAAATGTTGATATTTAAAGAACAAAGATATTTGATCCAGGAGGAAGCCACAAGAGCTAGAATTCTTTGAGATCATGACCTCCTGCACTGCTGAGTTCAACTAGTTTTTGAACATGCACAAAGGGAAAGGATATTAGATCTCAATTCTTGTAGCGAGCTTTCATTTATGGACTGGCTAATACAGCATTACAAGGAAGCTAGACATCCTCTAAGTTTTGATGCTTCTGCTTGATTACAGCAATGAGATTATATAAAAGTGATGATTGCTTGTGATATATTTAATTATCTCCATCAAAATTAAAAGGAAAGAGAGGCCCAGATACATGAGATAGAGAACTACAAACCTTACATAGGGAGGCTCTACAGGTAGACAGTCACAAGTTGTTAGAATATATTCACCTACAATCACAAGCGGCATATATTCAAACCCAAGCACAGAGCATGCTGAAGGCTTGGAAGATAAAGGATTGTGTATACTCTTTGGTGACAATGGTGTCTGAGGCATTTCTTTAAGGATTGCAAATAGCAAGGGATTTGATGTCCATGATTAAGGATCTTGATACAGATGATGTCCTCCACTCTCTCAAGCAACCCCTATACACTTTCCATTCCAATTATAACATTCTATATAAAGCAAAAAAAAAAACAAGATGGTAAACACCCAGTACAGAGTTCCAAACAAAACAGTCCAAGAATGAAAAGCAAAAGGAACTCACAAAGTGATGTAAAAATAAGTTTAATAGCAAATATTTCAAGATAAAACTCTTCTTCAGTGATTAAAATCATACTAAAACACATTTTCATATATATATATATATATATATATATATATATATATATATATACACACCACGCGCACAAATTTAAACCAATAGAAGCACCACAACAATAAAATAAAAATTTAAAATAAACAACTGAGTGCTTGTTTCATGGAAGAAGGGACCTTTTCTTCAGAACAGGTTTTAAACCCACAGTGTCGTTCGGCCCAGGGGGCACATCTGCTTGAAAGTAATTAATCCATCTATATTCAACATTCTCAGTGTTCAACATAACATCTCCTCCCCTAATACTTCTTTTTCTACGTGGAAGACAGGGACTGAATCAGTCTTAGCAAAGTATTTCTCTAGAGGAAATGTAAGCACCTTTAACAATGAAAGCTTATCTTGCTGTGTAGTCTGTTGCTTGAACCAAATTATGGAGAGATTCAGCATATTTAACTGAGGAGAGGAGCTTTCCCACATTATTATATGCCCTGCCTGGGAAAAGGGAGATTTGGACTTCCAAAACTGAATGAAGAAAGGGCTTCCTAAGGCTTGTTGGGAGCACTGGTTTAGCAATAATGAACTTATGGCTTATTAGGATTTCTTAGCCAGGAAAAATGCAAACTTATCAAAGATATAAAGTTTTACAAATTAAAAAATAGATGCAAATCCTTAACTCCCCTGAAGAATCATATCCATTATTGGTAAGATGGTTTCTCAAAACTAGATTAGGTGACCTTTAAGCTAAGTCTATAATAAGGACAATTTAAGATAGTTCAATAAACACATTTCATAGAAAATATGATAAGCTTCTTAAGAATTGGGAGAAAGAATTGGATATGAGAATATAATGACCCATATGGGAGAAAGACATCTTAAACACCAGATATGCCAATATTGCACTTAAATTCCATTTCTTTAGATGGCAGTGTCTTTTTAAATTATTTTATACACTAGAAAGTTTATTTACAATCTCATATAGTGCAAATTGATTTTGTTGGAGATGTGAAGATGTGAGTGTAGGTGGCTGGAGACACTTTTTCTTAAAATGTCCAGAAATGGAAGGTATTAAGATTCAAGTCCAGGGTCTAATGAATATGTTATTTCCTGATGCAGACATACCCACCTTTATTTATTTATTTATTTATTTATTTACATTTGTTGACCGGGAGTGTCTGACTGGATGTAGGTCCATTTTCAGCGGAGGCCCGGGGAGAAAAGCTCCACAGTTAAAATAAACAGACAGTAGTTACATTGGATTACATAGCAATTAACAATTTAACATAGCAATTACTTACAACATATTTACAGATGAAGAACATAGTACATCAGTAGACAACTAGAATCTTTATCTGTGAAGTACATAACAGACATTAACAAATGTTACAATAAGAAGTTCCTGCTGTATAATAAGTACTAGGCTTATGAGCATCTGAGCTTGCTATAATCAAGGTAGTTAGTGGAGTGGAAAGAAAGGTAGTGGTTGGATGGGGTGGGTGATATTTGAGTGGAAGTTGCAAGGGCATAGCCAGAATGTTTTTAGGTGCACTTTTAGTAAAGTTTTGAAGTGGGTTCATGATGGTACGGAGGTAATTGTGGGTGGAAGGGAGTTCCATAATTTGGCTATGGTGCAAGACAATAGTGCTTCACCAGCAGAGTTATTGGCTTTAGTGATCTGCAAGTGATTTTTGTTGCTGGATCTTAGTGGTCTGGTGGTGCGATATGGTTGGAGTAGATTCTGGAGGGTTGGGACATTTAGAGGATGGTTTACTAGTTTGTGGGTGAATGAGAGTTGATACCACTGAAGGAGGTGAGAGAGTTCAAGCCAGCCCAGTTCAGCAAGTGAGAGACAGTGGTGACTATGGTAGGATGCCCCTGTGGCGAATTTGGCGATTTTGTTGTAGAAGGTCTCTAGCTTATTTAGATTGCATTGCCTTAGGTTGGTATATATTGGAGAGGCATAAAGTAGGGTGGAGACAAGGTGGGAATTTGCTATTGAAATCTTTGCTGCTTTGGTGAGAAGTTGCTTATTTCTGTATAATGCTCCTAGTTTTTTGTGGACTTTTTTTATGGTCATGGATATGTCAATGTCAAATTTTAGTTTATTGTCTATTTCCACTCCTAGCAATTTGGTGTGTTCAGTTGGGTATATAGTGGTGTTGTCTTTTGCTGTGATGTTAAAGTGAGAGTTGTTTTGAGTATGTTTGGTGGGTTGGAAGATGAGTAGTTTAGTTTTGTTTGGGTTGAGTATTAACTGGGCATCGGATAACCATGTTTTAACAGAGGAAAAGGCTTCCTGTGTGACTTTTTGCAGTTTGGGTAGGGACTGGGCTGAGCAGATGATGGTTGAGTCATCTGCGTCTTGTATGAGTGTGCCATGTTTGGTGGCAGAGGCTAGATTATTGGTGTAAACAGAGAAGAGTAGGGGTCCAAGGATGGATCCTTGGGGAACCCCTATGGAGACAGGTAGTTGGGGAGATATGTCATTCTGCCATACAACGGATTGTTGGCGGTCAGACAGGTAACTCTGAAACCAGTTGGTGACTGATTGAGAGAAGGATAGGTTATTGAGGACAGAGATAAGTTATTTGTGTGGGACCGTGTCAAATGCTTTAGATAGGTCTAGGAAAGTAGCAGAGGAGAGATAGCCATTGTTTTTATGCTGAAGGATAGTGTTAGTAAAGGATAGTAAGGCAGTGGTGGTGCTATGGTTTGGTCGGAAACCATGCTGAGTACTGGAAAAGAGGTTGTTAGCAAGGAGGTAGTCTGAGACCTGAGAGTGTATGCATCTCTCTAGTATTTTGGAGAATGGAGAGAGAATAGGTATGGGGCGGTAATTGGTTAGTTCTGTGGAGGGTCCGTCCTTGTGGAGGGGAATTATATGTGATACTTTCCACAGTGTGGGAACGTAACTTTCTGACAGAGATTGGTTAATCAAGATGGATACTGGGTCGGCCAGAGCATCAGCTGCGATTTGTAGGTATTCACTTGGGAGGTTGTCTGCTGCTAATTTGGTGGGTTTAAGTTTAGTTAAGAGTTTTTTTATGTTGGAGGTAGGTACAGGAGAAAAAGAGAAGGCAGTGGGGAGATTACTAGTTGAAGGTGTGGGTTGGAGGGGATGGGGGTTGCGTTGTTTAGCTAGTGATAGTATGGTTTGGGTGAAGTGTGTGTTGAATGAGGTAGCAATATTTTCTGAGGAGTGAGGGATGTTAGGAGGAGGTGGGTGGAGGATGGAGTTTATGGAGGAGCAGAATTGTTTGGGGCTGTGTTGTGTGGAGTCTAGGGCAGACTGGTAGTATTGGAATTAGTCTTGTTTTATTAGCTTTTTGACTCTATTGCATAGTTCTAGGAATTTCTGTCTAGTTGAGGGGGTTTTAGTTTTGCGCCAGTGCTCCCAGGCTTTATCCCTGTTTTTCATTTCTGACTTAGTGGTTTTCTGTAGCCATGGGGAGGGTTGTGCTTTGGTTCTGGAAAGTCTTATGGGGGCATGGTAATTAAGGATGCTCAGGAAGGTAGTATTAAAAAGTTCAACTGCATCATCAAGACTGAGGTATTTTAGAGGATGCCAGTTACATTCTTTGAGGGATGAGATGAATGTGAGTAGGTTAAAGTTTAGTTTTTTATGTATTTGATGGTAGATGACAGGTTTAGCTTGGTATAGGTATTTTTTGAGTAGGAATGTTGGGGAGTGATCACTGAGACTATCTGATAAGCAGTCTGTTATATATATGACTGGTGGCTCTTACTGACTAGTATCCAATCCAGTGTAGTGTGCTTGCTGGAGTTTTTATTTATCCTGGTTGGCGACTGGACTAGTTGGGTGTAGCCATGAAGGTTTACATGATGGGTTGGATGGTTGCCAGAACAGGATTGCCTGCCAATATTGAAATCGCCTAAAATAATAGTTTCTTGGGGGAGATAGTGGGTAGACCAGCTGAGGAGGTTTTCTAGTTGAGGGATGTTTTGGCCAGGTGGGAAGAAGCATCCAGTTATGTTGATGGTTTTGTTTTGGTTTGGTTTATTTTGAGGTTGATATATATTATTTCTTCATTGCCTATTTGTGGAGCTGATGATTTTAAGATCTGGATGTTTTAAATCTCCTCCTCCAAAAGAGGACTATGAAAAAACTTATGCTTTTCTAACAAGTGGTTTTAATATATGTTAATATATATTTTTTTGAGTACGATATTTTGTACCACTTGTTTGTAAGATGTGGAGGTTATGTGACTTAATTAAGAAAGTGATTGGTTGATTAATTGATCCGCGGTGGTGGTGCTCTGGTAGCATTGTCACCTCACAGAAAGACGCTGACCGGTTCGACTCTCAGCTAGAGCGTCTTCTGCGTGGAGACATGCGTGAATGGGTGTACCTTCGTTGAAGGTTGTGTGTTAGGGCTGGCAACTCAGCATGTAAAAATCAACTGCCAATCATTAGCGGACCGGAGTTCCGCTGTGGCGACCCCTAACCGGGAAAAGCCGAAAGACACAACAACAACATTGATTGATTAATTGATGATGTGCATATTTAAGTCAAATGGCAGTGTGTTTTAGAATATGTCTGAAGAAATGTCCAGGCAGGACATGAAAGTGTTTACTTTAAATTAAAGAAGTTTTTTAATCCCTGGTGGCTGTAGTGTGTTCTTTCTGTAGTGCTTATCGATATGTTGGACGTTTTGTCTTCAGTTCAGAGAGACCCTTTAATCTCTGAGCATTGTTCGTTTGCAGTTTAGAGAAAGTATGGTCAATTGCCGAAATATTTCAAATGTGATCTTCTGTGGTGATACAATATCAAGGGATAATTCATAAATGAATGATTTTATTTTTTATGATTTTGTTATGTACTTTAGGCCACTTTAAAATGGAGAAGGTTGATAGAATAACAATAGTGAAACAGATGCATTAAGGACAGTAGGTATTTAAAGTGATGAAAGTGATTGAGATGAGGGAGCAGGTTTTTCTGCATTAGTTGTTAGAGGGCAACAGGCAAGACAGTTGATTACCTGCAAGCTGATAAAGGCTTTTTGATAAAAATAGAAAGTAGAAGTGCCATCCATAAATGTCGGACTGAATGAGGTTAATCTGTTTGTAAGATTAAACATCACATTTTATCCAATCTTTGTGGGGCATTCTTATTTGTATACATGAAGGCTTAATTGACTGGACTCCATTGATATCATTTTCTAGGTTGTGTACAATAGTACATTAAAGGTATAGTTTTCAATAACAGAGAAAATAATTTATTATTTTTTGTAATTAGTGAAGTAAAAACTAAAACTGAATTAACCAGATGATGTTTCCAGGTTGTCCTAGAACAGGGAGACTTGTATTCAGTGGACTTACCTGGTTCATAAAAAAAATATTAGATCTGTGTTGCAAAAATGGGAATGAATGAATACTTTCTTACTATGTCAATATTTAAGATGTCAGACAAAATTCTCTCCAGTCTTCATTTTAGGTATTTTTTTTATTTCCTCTTGAAAGGACTATATAATCCAAATTCAGGCTAGATGTGTTGAGATGACATTAATTTTCAGATCAATTTTTAGTTACATATAAACATGTTATGCTGGTGGGAGATAAGTTTAAATCTGATAAGGGTTGAGATACACAGATGCTGTTACATATCATTATTGAACTGCCAAATATTTAACTTTCTTTAAGGCGATGATGTGAAATATTATGTGCAACATTGATGACAATCATGCCTTTAGGATCTAATCTCATTAAGTCTAAATCTGACAGCATGGTTCACTGTGATAAATTTGCTTTTATGATTGACTCCAGTAAGCAACTTATAAATGGGGACAGATATAAGGGATGCAGTTAGTAGTTAAAAATGGGGTGAACATTAGTACTTGTTTTGTTTTGCAGAGCTTGTGAGATTATCACTAACTCTGTTCTGTGGATATTATTACTAGATCCTTTTTTGTGGAAATGGTGAGTATGGGTGCCATATGTTTTGTAAACTACCTTTCATTTTAAAAATGAAATAAAAACAGATTTAAAGCATTGTCTCCCACAGCCAACGCTAGCAATGGTTATGCTTTACCAGCTTGTGCTGGGTATATAGTATTACCTATGGATCTATCAAGGCACGAGTGAAGGAAAACATTATGTTCACTCAAGTGCTGTGCCTAATCACATACATTATCTCATCTTTGTCCAGCTTTTTTTAATTTATCTTAGGTATCTTTAAATGTACATATATGTCTATCATGTCTTTCAGTAATGCATTCAAGGGCCATACTGCCTTCTGTATGAAACTGCATTTCATGTTATTTCATTTATTTGTTCATTCTCCCTTACCCACTTTATCCATTTGTGGGTCTTGGGAGAACTGGAAACCATCCTGGCAGTTAGCATATGCAAGGAAGAATAAGTAATCCTGTGCTATTAGATCTGCCTAGCTATATGTCTGTCTGTGTGTCTAGTTTTAAATGCTAATAAGATAGATACAGTGATTAGCATGCCATGTGGTACACAGATCTTTCAGAGAATTCATTTTATGGTATAAAAGTCATAGAGCCTGGGCAACATATACTACCACTATGAGTGATTTATTACGTTTTTTTTTTTTTTTTTATGTGGCATGGTGCCAGAGTGGTGAGATATCTGCCAGAACTGAAGAAATGTATTGTAGAAATAGCTACAGAAGTGAATACATGTACTTATTGTCAATGTGTTTGAAAATGCAACAGGATGATTCCCAGTGGAAGTATAGCTCAGCTTCACCCTCCTGGAATATGTATGGTTCAGTAAGGAAACTTACCAAAACACTGAAAGCTTTGGGTCCAGAAATTTGAATTATACCTTATTGCCACTGGATTGTCTGAAAATGTAAAGATATACAGTGTTCTATAGTCCTGCCTGTTGCTGTGGAAGAAGCCATAAAAAATTTTTATATTTTTACTTTTATCGATAATAAGAAATACAAAATAGCAGCAATTAAAGAAAAAAATCAGTACTTACCATAATCCCAGAAAAATCGCCATTTATTAAACATTCATTTTTTTAATAAAAATGCAAGGTAGATCATCAAACTCGCATTGATGATTCAGTGATATAATTCTTAGGGGCTGGAGGTTAGTATAATGATTAAAGTGTTTATCACATAAGCACAAGGTACAGGGTTTAATTTTTACCTTCAAGGGAACTGGATAGGCTTAAAATGACCTAGAAGTGCATCTACCTTAGTACTTGCCTATGAACCTATCATCTTTTCATGAATTTAAGTGCAGTTGTTTGAAAAAGAACAACTGCATGTTATAACAAATGCATTCTTGTACAAGCTGAAGAATTCTGACTCTGTTCCTTGTAGACATTTGGGAGGTAAGGCAGGTGCAGGTGATTAGTTGAGGTAGAGAGGCAGATGAATGTATATATTGTACAATGAGTTAAGATGGTAGTCTACAGCAGGGATTGAGAACATGCCATTTTCCCATTTCTGTGAGTCTTAGAGCTGTTATATATATAAACTAGCAGGGGTGCTGGGAGTGCAGGGTGACCTGCCCCTGGAAAAACAGGTATTAATGTCATTTTGGGTTTATTTTATGGTTGGGGTAAAGTAGTATGTTTTGTCAGTAGTCATTTAAAGGTGTTTTCATTTTGTTTTCAGTCTTTTTAGGTAGTAATTTTTGTTCAGTCATTTGTTGGTCACTATATTGTGTATTCACACATTCATTATACAATCAGATATGTGTTTCTGGTGTGAAAAGTAGAGACAGAGACTAAATATTTGTTGAAATGTAAGTTTCTCTAATAAGAGACAAAATAAGTTGTAGTTTAAGAAATTATGAAACAAGTGCCAAACTTTTAAGAGAAGCAGACATGACCTTATCAAAAGCTGTGTATGCTTGTAGAGCAGACATTTCTACTGCACAGTTAAAAAAATTGAATTATGAAAGGACTTATTGGTGGTCTAGTAGTTAGGAAATGGTGCTGTCATCATTATAGCCTGAGCTCATTTCTGGTTCAGGGAATTTCAATGCCTTTAGTCTGTCAGCTAGAGAAAAGGAATACATCTGTGAGTAGGTAATGAGCTGCTTCCTGTACTCCAGGATTTACTTCCCCAATTTTCTTGCTTCCTGTACTCCAGGATTTATTTCCCCAGTCTCCTTTTGCCTGCTGTAGTAATCTGAAAAAAATCACTTAACCAGACATTGCTTTGGGGCAATTAGGAAACTGAGATAGGCTCCTCTGTGATCTCCTGGACCACATGTCTAGTAATTACTTATGAAACAGTGAGCTAGGAAGTGTGTAAGTTAAAATGTGAGCCAACTAAGGCAAAAATGAGAATGATATGGTACATTGTAAAAATAATAGATATGAAAAAGAGAAAGCCGGGTGTCAAAGTTATGTGAGTAAGAAAGGATCCATGGTGGAGGTATTTGCATCATCTTAATTAAGGACTGTAGGAGGTGTGGCTATAATAGAAAGAACTATCCTGCATTTAATAAATTCTGCAGAATCTGTGCTAGAAAGTGTTATTTCTAAAGAATGTGTAAATACAAAAACAAATATGTTCAAAATAATTTGAATGTTATTAAACATAAATATGAAAATGAACTGTGTAAGGGTACTGTTAAAGTAAAAAATACATGAGGGTCTGAAATATAAAAAATGTCTCAAAGATACTGAGAAGAGAATGCAAAGCTGATTCCTGGAAAGAAATTTTGAAAATCAATGGACAAAACTGGAATTTAAAATTGATGCTGATACAGAGCATTATATCTTGACAGAAAATACTTTAAATACTTGGGCCTGTTTGACCCTCAAGAGGGAGACCTATGCATTCATTATTAATATATTATGGCCACGGCTTCATATTGACTTACTAAAGGTAGTTTTAGAGAATGTAAAAAAATTCAAAAAATGTTCACCAAAACTACCCTCAGCAAACATCTATGAAAAGCGTTTTTTATTTTTTTTTCAGGGGGCAAACATCCTGCATTCCCAATGTGTGGGACACCCCACAAACCTTCTGAACTTATATATAACAACTCTGAGGTCATACACACATGGAGAAAGAGTCAGACTTCACTGGCAACAAATGTACTTTGTCTTTGATCATTTCATGTTTGCCAAACTACCTTTGATGACCTGGCCCTTTCCATCTGGGCCACTGGGTGCCACCATTATGTCAAATACCGCTGACAAGTTTGCAGTATAATAAAACGTTTAGACTTCTTTTTTAAGCAGTTGCATTTATAGGAGTAAATTCCTCTAATATTTTGGGTTGTTCTGCTTATGAGTTGTTAGAAATGGTAAAATGAATTAAAATTATAACAGCAAAGACTACATATGTACATAATCAATCATAGTTTCACAGAGGCATCTCAGATGCTGCAAAGAATTATAATATTGATAGGCTGCATTAGTACAATAATCTGATCTGAGGCTTAGTAAACTTGCCAGAAAAAAATTACATAAAATAAATGTGATGCAGTACCAGTTATATGTGCACCCAGAAAAGTACCCATTTTACTTAGAAGGAAAACTGAACAGGAACTGAAGAGAATGGAATTCCTAGCGTGTTTATTTTCAATTGTCTTCTGCACTTCTGTTTTAATACATATCTCTGTAATCTGTACAACTGTTTTTTTCCACCCACCCGCACAGTTGTTGTGGTGGTCTTAAGTCTTGGTGGCTTTGAGTTGCCTCCTCTGGTATAAAGATGATACTGGACACTCCTCCCAGACACATTACATGAGCTCATTCTACTGTTTATAGTGAGAACTTAGCAAAGGCCCACCCCTTTAGCTTCTGAACCTTGAATTATATCATTATTTTCTGTCTCTTCACTGTCTACTATTAAAAAAAACTGTACCTATTTCTACTTCATTTTGCTGTTTGCCATATTTATTACTGCTTGTTGGTAGCCTCACTAAACTGATGACAGTATTCTACTGAATCACTGCTTTATTAGCGCTGTCTGTTACTGTTGTGATTTGGGAGCTATTGTTTCAAAACAATCTACTAATTAACTATATTTCATAGCTATCTACTCCAATTCATTACTGTTTAATTGCATTTTCCTGCATTTCTTTGCTGTTTAACTGTATTATTTTTCATATTGCAAGTGCTATTCTTTTGACTATAAGTGATTAATCTGTGCTTCATTGTGAGTTTTTTCTTACTCAGTTATTAACCTTAAAATTGAGTAGCACAGTCTAGATACAGGTCTGCAGCATCCAGAACTTCAGCTGCATGGTTTTTAATCCTTTTTGAGATAGTCCAGCTACAAGTTAACTGTTTTTTTATTGAAAAAAAAAGTTCTAAGCTTGTTTTCCACCGTTCCTGTTACCAGAGTAGTCCAGATACAGATTTGCTGTATCCAGGACTGTTTTGTACGTTTCTGAGTTCCCCAGACCCTTCTGTATTAGAGGGAAGCCTTCCAGTTTATCAGTGGGATTGGTAAGACTAGGTGGCCTATGTAAGATAAGAGGAGTGGTTTCTGGCTCTGAAATTATAGTTTATTGGTCGTTTGGGCAGTTTTTTCTATCCCTTTAAACTTTCTCTTCTCTCTTGCACTTTAATTAAATTATTCGACAGCACTTCATCAGTCTTTTTGTAGCAATTATTGTAGCACACATAAGTGCTATCAGCATTAGACGTTCTATAAGGAAACAACTCCAGTACTTAGTAATGATGACCATCCCTCCTGGCATGAAAAAAAGCACTAGTAATCCAAAAAACAAAGCACCAAGAAGAGGCAAGAAAATAAACTTTAGAGTACTGTAGTTTATTTGTCCGCTTTCATCCGAAGACTTCGTCAGAATACAAAAACCAATAACCTCACAAACATATTTATAACAATTGGAGGACGGGTATTTTTCACGCTGTATTGAACTGGACATTGTCCCAAAAGGACTTAGGTTCTTCAAATGTCCTAATGGGGTTTTTGTTCATGATCCCATGTTCAAAGTGCTTACTGCTTTCTTTAACGATGCTGGTTTGAGACTGTTACAATTGTTAATTGATAATAACTGTACCAAAATGAATGGTTTGAAGGAAGAGATCATTCTTATTGAAGGTAGTTTGAAAAATATGGTCTCGGCTGACATTTTTGACAATTTCTTTTGTTCCATTTAGAACAACATTCAACAGAAATTATAAGCAGGAAACAGTCTAAATTAGGCCGTGACATTAATGCCTATCAAAACAATGTAGCCTACGATAATTTTGTTAACAAAAATTATCAAACCAATAATTTCAACACGAACAGCAATAGAAGATACCAACAGTATCCGTTGGTCAATGATAATAGAAAAACTTTCAGTAATGTTGTTTCTGCATCTGACTCAACTGGATTTGATAAAGAAGGTTGTACTAATCATCAAAATATTGGTGCTTCATCTACTGATAATAGGGATGGACCATCCCTTGTTCACCAACCTAATGGTGGTGATATTTGTGACCATACAGGGGAAGGACACATCATCACTAATATTATTGACTGACAACGGGACAAGTGATAAGTTCAAAAAGAAAGCTGATGTTGTTTCTAAAACTGGTGTGAATAGTTCATCTTCTTCTTTTTTCATGAAGGGACAGAACAGTTCGCATTCTGTTCTAACCAGAAGCCGCACTTTCTTGGCTTCAAATTCTTCAAACATAGATAACAGCTATGAAAAATTTTCTATCATTAATTTAAGTAATTTTGAACTTAGTAACAGTGAAATTAAAATTCTCAAATATGGTTTGAATTTCGTACCTAGCATAAGAGCCGATTTTAGTAAGACCATAGTTGACATTAAGATTTATACAAGGAAATTAAATTTGCTCTATTTGATGAATGATATTCCTATTATTAATAAGAATTTAATTAAACCTTCGAGTTTTTCTCCACCATTGCAGCATACCATTAAAGTTTTTGAAGAACTATGTATAGAAGAAATTAGACAGGCATTGGCTAGTAAACCAAAGGGCCCTTATAATTTAAATGTTGAGGAAAGGAATGCTTTACGTAAACTTAGAACCTTGAGTTCCGAACTGAGGTTCATGAAGAGTGATAAGGGTGGTAACATTGTGATACTACAGCAAAAAGCTTATAGAGAAAAAATGTTAAGTATTTTGGGAAACGGTGAAGAATATGAATCTATAAGCCTTCATGAAATTTTGTCTAAACAACGATTAATTTATTCCTTGTTATATGATGCCTTAATGTCAGGTTACATAAGTTATGAACTGTATGATTTTTGTATGGTGCATGAACCCAGAATAGGAGTTATATTCGGAACACCTAAAACACATAAATCATTAACTGATCCTCCGCTCAGACCCATTGTGTCATCCCCACACTCTATTACTGAAGGCATTTCCCTCATAGTAGATGCTGTTTTAGGACCCTGCTTGTTTAATGAAGATTCATATGTTAGGGATTCTTGGCATTTTTTGCAAAAATTCAACAGATTTGCCAAAAACAACTTTTTTGATAAAAAAACATGTACTTTATGTACCATTGATGTTGTTTCACTATATACTTGCATACCTCATCATGAGGGTATCGAAGCTGTTCGTTGTTTTTTGGCCAAGAAGGATTGTGGTTTAACCAAAAATGCTATTTCCACCATTTGTGGGTTTCTTGAAATTATTTTAGACAATAATTTTTTTCTGTTTGAAAAGAATTTTTATAAACAGAAGAAGGGAGTGGCCATGGGCTCTGCTGCTGCTCCCCCATGCTATTTGGCATGTGGGGAGATCAGCATTTTTTATACTACGAGATAAATACAATATACATTTTTTTTGTCGTTTCGTAGATGATTTACTATTTGTGATAGAAGGTGATATTGATGTAGTCAATACTTTTGTGACAGAAATCAACACTTTTTCTAGTTATTTAAAATTTACCTTAGGAAGTGTAGGGTTGAAAATTAATTTTTTGGATGTTCTCCTCTGGTGGGATGATGAACAAAATAGGTTTCACAGTAGTATTTATCGTAAAAATTCATTTACCAATAGTTATTTACATTATAACAGTAATCATCCTAGGCATATAGTTAAAAACATACCACGAGGGCAGTACATTAGAGCCAGCCGTTTGACATCAAAGAATTGTCTGTTACAATATGAATTTGATTTCATTACTGAATTGTTCATAAATAGAGGATATCCTAGAAATGGGTTGGTAGATAGCAGCAACAACATTTTAAGTAAACGCTTTACAGAATATCAGCCATTGTTAAATTATTGTGAAAACAACGAACATCAACCGGGGTTATTTAAAAAAGACAATATTGAACATAGATTGGTTTGTTCTTTAGACATGACTGTGGATAGTGAACAAATACAACAAATTATCAAAAGGAATTGGAGAGTTATTAGAGGGCATTTTGAACTTTTTCACATTTTGGGAGACAAACCTTTTTTTGTTTCCAAAAATGCTTTTAATATTAAGAAGGCTTTACAATCAGTTATTTCAAATACTATTAATGTCATGTCCAATAAGAGAGGGATGCACTGTTGTTTTTGATTGCAACATGTGCAGGTACATTCTTGAAGGACCATATATTTGTCTTGAAAATTTTGATAGAACCTTTAGTGTACCTTCTTTTGTGAATTGCAACACAAAAGGCGTTGTATATATTAGTATTTGTTCTGGATGTTCTTGTTTCTACGTAGGTATGACTAGTAGAAGTTTAAAAATTCGTATTAGGGAACACCTGTATGCCATTAAACACAAAGATGAAAACAACGCCTTATTTAAACATTCTGTTGTTTGTTCTTCATTTAAAAAGTTTATGTTTTCCGTTTTAGAACTGGTACACCCTGATTTAAGAGGGGGAGATTATAAGAATTACTTAGAACAGCGTGAGACTTTATGGCAGATTAGACTTAATTCTGAAGTTCACCCAGGTCTTAATGACATGATTAATGTCAAATGTTTTTTAAAATATAAGGAATTATCTATAAATAAACCCATTGAATTTAATTCCTTTTTTATGTAAACTATTTTTGGTTCATATAGCTTTAAAAAGCTTAAACCTATTTAATTGTTTAATTGTTTTTTAATTATTTTATTGATTGATTGTGCTTGTTATAAATATGTTTGTGAGGTTATTGGTTTTTGTATTCTGACGAAGTCTTCGGATGAAAGCGGACAAATAAACTACAGTACGCTAAAGTTTATTTTCTTGCCTCTTCTTGGTGCTTTGTTTTTTGGATCCCTCCTGGCATGTCTAAAGGTCAATTGCCTGTGTTTTCTCCTATTAACCTGGTGAACTTTGGCATTCTGAGGCAGTGTAGCAATTGTCTCATGTACACAGACAACCCTCTCCTCTTAACCTCCCAACACTCAGACTTGTGAGAGATGCGCCTATATCCCCAAATTGGAACCCATCCACTCTCCAGCCAAGACTAGAATAGTTGGTTAAGAGGAGAAGGTCAACACCTGCACCACACCACATGGAACACATAGCCCTCCAGAACACCCACCATCACAGTCCTCACATAAAAACACAAACCACACGCCCACCTTTCTGGAGGGTCTCAATAGAAATCTACCCAAAGAGCAGAGACTGCCAAGGCAGAAATGCACTTGACCACCACAACACAGCACAAACCACAAGACACATACCTCACTTACACAGTATGCCCCCTCAACCTAAGCCCCTAAGGCAAAACAGCTTGCCCAATACAATAATAACAGGTCACTCAATAGTGAGGCACACTGATGTCCCACTCACTAGTTTGAATAAGGAGAAGGTGACAGTCAGCTGTCTATCAGGTGCCAGAATCCGACACATAACACACGCACTCAGGTCACTTACCAACAAGTAAAAGTATGACTCTGTCATTGTCCATGTGGGTGTGAATGACCTGAGATGCACCTCCCTGGACTACATGAAAAGAGACATGGTGGAGCTCTCGGATTATGTGGCTCAGGCAGGTATGACCCTAGCCCTGAGCAGCATCCTACCATCGCCCAGAACGAAACCACAGTACAAACAGAAAATTATTGACTTCAACAATTGGCTAAGTTTCTGTTGTCATTCTAAGGGGATCCAGTATCTGTCTGCTTGGGGTGCCATGATTGACAGACCTTGATGCTTTGCAAGAGATGGCCTGCATCTGTCACCCCTGGGTTTCCAGGTACTGGCTAATGCTCTTGACACCCCTATAGTGCCTTTTTTAGGTGGTGTTACAAAGACCAAATTACCACCATAATAGCTACAAATAAATACAATCTGAGGGTCCTGCTGCCCAATGCTAGAAGTCTAAATCTCAAGATGCAATCGCTCAAAGCACTCCTCAAAATGGAGAACATCGACATTTGTGCTGTAACAGAGACCTGGTTTAAAGCAGCAGAAAGCACCCCTGTGCTACCAGGCTATAACTCATTCCACACCTTTTGGCACCTGAACATAGACTGAAGCTCCAAAGGCAGTGGTGTTTCCATATTTGTAAAGGATATGCACACCTCCAGACTAATAGCCCAGCATAATGCATCTGAGATACTTCAGGTACAACTAACATTGGGTAAGATGGTGATTCAGGTCATAGCTTGCTATAGGTCCCCAACCATGTCCCAAGACTCTCACTCCACATTCCTAAGCACCCTGGAAATTATTAAGATCCAACCCAGCACTCTCATACTAGGTGACTTCAACTACCCCACCATCACCTGGGAAAACTACTCATGCACCAATGCACTGGCCCAACACTTCCTGGAATCCATCACTTCCAATGCCCCGGACAAGCTCATCCTTACCCCCACTAGAGGAAGCAACATCCTTGACCTGGTTCTTACTAACATGGGCAACTGTTGCTCTACACCAATAGTCAATTCCTCCCTGGTTAGATCCAACCACAAACTAATAACCATGGAAATCCACATCTCACCCACACCTCCCGCAAAGGTATCCACCATGAAAAACTTCTCCAAAGCTGAATTTGAACTTCTAAAAACAGAGGTGGCTAACTTCATAGCACCCATGTCAATGGAAAATAGATGCCCTTGACCTGGTTATTAGTAACATGGGCAACCATTGCTCTATACCAATAGTCAATTCCTCCCTGGTTAGTTCCAACCAGAAACTAATCACCATGGCAATCCACATCCACCGAAAAACTTCTCCAAATCTGACTTTGGACTCTTAAAAACAGATGGCTAACTTCCCGACACCCATGCCAATGGAATTTAGATGTATGACTGCCGAATCATACACCAATGCACTATATGAACATGGACATAAATGCTTGGAACTAGCCATACCCAACAGAACCAAGATGCTCTCCTCCAAAAAAAAGGAAGCCAGTCTGGTGGTCCCCTGCCATTAATAAACTCTACAACAGAAGGAAGAAACTGTTGCAGAAAAATGTGAAGTCCCAAGGCTGGAAAAATTCCCTTATAAGCCTCAACAAAAAGTTGAAATCCCTCATCAAAACCTCCAAAGCCAGCAATGAAGGCAGAATTGCAGCAGACACTAAAAACAACCCCAAAGCCTTCTATAGTTATATCAAGAATCTCCATGGCAATACTCAGATTTGCTCTGAGTTACTGCACAATGGTACCGCCTATACTGAGCCAACAGGTATTGCCAACCTACTGGCCAACAGATTCAGTCAACTTTACCCCTCTCTCCCCCCTAAAGGACCAACCTCAATACCAGAAGAATGCCAGGCACCCAACATTACTGCAGCACATTTTAAAACTGCATTGTCTAAGGCCAAGAATACAGCTTCCATGGGACCCAGCAATATCCCTGGCTGTGTTCTACATGAATTACAAAGTGATCTGGCACCACATCTGTGTGCTCTGTTCACTCACAGTCTCACCTCAGGCTTTGTCCCTACTGAATGGTGCACTGCTATAGTCATCCCACTCCATAAAGGAGGAGTGACTACCGACCCTGGAAATTATCACCTCATTAACCTGACGAGTCTGATATGTAAGGCTATAGAGCGCATCATCATGGACCTAATTAACAAGGATCTAGGGAATCTCCAAACTCTAGATCTCATGTAATTTGGTTTTGTGAAAGGTAGATCATGCCTGCTTAACCTGGTTGACTTCTTTGAGTCAGTCACCAGAGCGGTGGATGAAGGTAAGGGAGTTCATACTGCCTACCTCGATCTGGCCAAGGCCTTTGATACCATTCCTCACTCAGGAATTACTGATCAACTCAACAAACTAGGCATCAATCCCTATATCATTAGGTGGGTTGCAAACTGGCTTACAGATAGAACCCACAGAGTGAAAGTAGCGGACTCGAAGTCAGACTGCTGACCAGTGGAGTCCCACAGGGATCGGTCCTGGGTCCTCTCCTGTTTGGCATCTACTTCTCAGAAGTCCAAGCCAACATGGAGGGACTCTGGCTGACCAAATTCACAGACGACTGCAGCTGGGAGCCATTATTAACTCCCCAAATGATGCAGACATCCTACAGAAAGGCATCACTGAGACCAATGACTGGTGTTGAAACCATGGCCTTAAGCTTAATGCCACAAAATGGGTTGTCATCCTCTTTGGGAAAAACTCAGTTCCCACTAATTACCACATTGATGGGAGCCCACTGAAGACTGAAGGTGTTATAAGAGATCTGGGGACACAGGTTGACAGCAACCTCTCCTTCGACCACTACATTGCCACTGTGGTCAGAAAGTCCTTCTATGTGGCACATTTCATTACCAAGGGTTTTGCATCCAGGAAGAATGAGGTCATCATTTCTCTCTAGTATTCTCTCATTAGATCAATCATAGATTATAATGCCCCATTTGGCATGTACCTCACTAGACACTTGCAACAGCTGGAGAGGTTACAAAACTACCTCACAAAGAGGATCCTGGGCCTTAAACACATGTCCTACATGGACAGACTCAGAAAACTCCAGCTATTCTCTGTCTCATATCTGCTACTAAGAGGCGATCTCTGCTTGACTTACAAAGCTGTGTCTGACCCAGCTCTATTAGAAATGCTACATCTAACGGAATCCCAAACCCTCCACACCACGTGCACCAGAGACCTCAACCTCATTACCACAATCACAGAACATACTGGAGGGACAGGTTCATAACCCAGAGACTACCCATGCACTGGAATAGACTTCCCATACATGTGAAGCAGAGCACCTCACTGGCCCTTTACAAGAGAAATCTTGATGAGTGGATGGGAAATAGAAAGTTCACCCCAGGGGATCACCCCAGTGGCTCTACTTGATAGAGGCGCTGGGAACTAATGACGGGTGGTACAATGCCAGGGCACTTCTATGGGCTAGGCTTGTAAAGGCCCCAAGGCTATTAGCCTAGTACACACCTATGAACCTATGAACATCTGACAGTAGAAGAGTGCAAAGACAGCAAGAGATACTATGTTTTGGGCTGTCATGTCAAATCGAGTAGAACAAGCAGTACAAAGCTGTGCCATCTCCAATGCATACTATAACAGTGATTCCAAAGAAAAGCTTTTAGAATGCTCAGTTCAAGAATGTCTGTGGAGCGGACTGATTAGAGATATGCTCCATTTCAAAGAAGCTATATATCCTACATGTGCGGATTATTATTCCAGGTTTCCTGAAATAATGCAAGTGTGCTAGTGAACTAAAGTCTATATTCTCAAATCAGGGAATACTTGATGTTTTTATATCTGATAATGGTCCATAACATACAGATCAAGAATTCAGGATATTTGTACATGAATGGAAATTCAGACATATAACTTCCAGCCTACACCATTCTTAGTCCAATGGGCAAGTTGAAAGAACTATCTAAACAATGAGGAATCTCATGAAAAAGATACGTTGCAAAAGCTATGAGGATTGTTATCTCGGAAAATAAAGGAATACCCCATCACAGGTACTCAGTCTCTCTTGAGTCAAATGTTAATGTGAAAAAGTTTGAAAAGTAGATTGACTACTGCAATTATATTACTGATGCCTGAGAACCAACATAAAGTAAGAAAGTACTGAAATGAAATCATCAGAAATAAAAGTACTATTGTGACAGAGACTGCAAAAGACTACTAGACTTACCATTTTGAAAACATAAAAATCCAAAAGCCATGGAACATTCTGCAATCAAAAACTAAAGTAGTAAAATAGCCAAACCAAGATTCTGTATAATTTTGTGGGAATATGATATTCAGTATAGATGAAATTGCATACATTTGTACAACACAAACACATTATGGTTTAAATTTCAAGAAGAAAAAGAGCACCCTTAGGTGTCACAATCAGTCTTGTTGCAAGAAAACAAGATACTGTCAAAACTGATTAGCAAGAATTGCAATGAGAGGCTTCTGAATGTGTCTGCAAATGAAAATGTTGTACAGCAAGAACTGTCTCCAGAGCAAGATCAGATGTCCATTTCAAAAAGGCTTGTTAATCTCTGCATATATGGAAGACTAATATATAGACTGCTCTAATGTTAAGAATAATTCTAAGGGTAGAAATGTTACATTATTAAAATATTTCTTTCAATATGAAGATACGTTTGATTAATGTAAGTAGCACATGACATGCGTATAAGGTAGTTTTAATGTTAACCTACAATGATCAATGCAAAGTAATGCATAGTGCCTAATATATATATATATATATATATATATATATATATATATATATGTGTGTGTGTGTGTGTGTGTGTGTGTGTGTGTGTGTGTATATATATATATATAAAATGTCTTCTTCTTTCGGCTTTTCCCGGTTAGGGGTCATCACAGCAGAACAATGGTCCACAGAACGATTGGCAGTGGAACTTTATGGTGTCGAGTTGCCAGCGTGACACCCAACCTTCCACAGAAGGCACACACGTGCACACACTCACACCTAGGAACAATTTAGAGTGTCTAATCCACCTACAGCATGGCTTTGGGATGTGGGAGGAAACCGGAGTATCGGGAGGAAACCACATGACTGCAGGGAGGACATGCAGATTCTGCACAGAAGGGACCCCAGCTGAGGATTGAACCAGAGAACCTCTTGCTGTGATGTGGCAACACTAACCTCTGCACCACTGCGGCCACCGAATATATACATATATGCTTTATAGCTTTAAAGAAGGTGGATACTAACTCTGTGATGTATGTCTTTAAATGTTGTTCAATAAGGTACAATGATTATCATATCATGTGATGGACAGAGGTTTCAGAGAGTTCCTTTTACAAAATAGACCTCAAAGGGTTTACACCACACATTGTTTATATGTGTTAAGCTTCTTGACATGGCAACTGCAGAAAGTAAGGAAACACACTACACATGGCATGCACACATGTGTACAATACGGAGGATTATCAATTTATCTACAACAAGGTTCTGCAAATAGAGACCCACAAGCCACAGTCTGTAAATTGTTAAAGGTGTGTGATACTTTTAGGTTTATAAAACTATTTAATGCATTTTCTCAAATTTGTAGAGAAATAAATCTGTACAAAACCTAAAATAATGGTGGGACAAAGGCCCCAAAACAGGGACAGATTTTAAATATTGCTCTCATAAACTTAGAAAGTTGCTAGAATAACAGGATTTGTCTTAGCATGCATTTTCTGAAAGAAAATGATTGTCATTATTTAGTGACAAAAGTCCTCAATAATTTGCCTGAAAATCACAAATTTTATGAGGAGCAGATAAAAAATGTGAGGCAAAATCTGGACATTCTGTGAAAATCTAGACAGTTGAGAGATGTGGTTTAATGTTGTATGTAGCCTGTGACTGGTCATTAAGTGGCTTATGACTTGTTAAATGCTGACCATTGGAGTTCATCATGAGTTTGTGTTAAAGTGGGCTGCAGAGACATCATTGTATTTCCTTTACTATTAGCTCTGCTCACTGCTGGGCATTGCTTCTAAAACTTCTAACACAGTTAAAGAAGGCTTTGTGGGTATACTGTGACAAGTAAGTTAAAGTTATAGTGAACTCAGAATGATGCTGCACTGTATAACTACAAAGCCTTCTTTATCTGTGTTAGAATTCTAAGAAGCTATGCACGGCACTGTGCAGAGCTAATAGTAAAGGATATCACGTAGGTCATGGTGGTGCAGCGGTTAGCATTGTCGCCTCACAGCAAGGGGTTCTTCAGTTCAGTTCTCAGCTGGAGCGCCTTTTGAGTGGAGTCTGCATGTCCTCCCCATGGTCGACTGATGTTTAAAGACATGCAGGTAGGTGCGTGCGTGAATGGGTGTGCCTTCATTGAAGGTTGGGCATCGGGCTGGCACTTTGGTACTGTAAAAATCTACTGCCAATCATAAGCGGACCGGTGTTCCGCTGTGGTGACCCCTAACTGGGAAAAGCCGAAAGACATTACTTTTACATACTTAGACCCAGAAGGCATAGACAATCTACTGATGGATGAATTAAGTTCAAACTTCACCCCTCTGCTATATTCCCAGATCACATACCTGCATCTACACCTCCCCTTTAAATCTCCCAAGAACAAGTCCTCAAGGTGCTGTCCAAGGTCAAGTATGCTACTTCTATGGAACTGGATAACATACCAGGCTGCCTACTGACCAGTGTGAAACATGACTTGTCAGACCACCTATAGAGGTTATTCAATAGCCTCCAAACAGGCTCTGTGCCATATGGATGGAGGACAGCAACAGTCATCCCCTTGTACAAAGGTGGGGCATCAACAGACCTGGGTATTTATAGGACTGACCAGCCTCGTCTGTAAGATTATGGAAAGAGTAATTATGGAATTAATAAACAAGGCTACAGATAACCATCAAATTCTTGTCCCAAACCAGTTGGGATTTGTCAAAGCCAGGTCATGCTCACTTAACCTGGATGACTTGTTTGAGAAGGTTACTGAAGCAATTAATGAGGGCAAATCAGTACATGTTGCATATCTACACCTGCAAAGGGACTCAACACCATCCTACACACAGGTATGGTAGAAGGTAAATGTAAATCCCTAGGTAATTTGCTGAACAAATTGGGTTACAAATAGAACCCGGGTTATTAGGGTGGGTGGCTTTACTGCCTCCTCCACAAGACCTGTCACTAGTGATGTACGCAGCAGTTCAGTTCTTAGGCCAGTTCTCGTTGTCATTTAATTCTTGAAGGTAAAAGCAAATGCTAAAGGTTTATGGCTGATCATGTTTGCAGATGACTGTATAGTTGGTAACTTCATAAATGGCCCTGAGGATACCAAAATCCTCCAAGAGGGCCTTTTCCAAACAATTACAATGTTAAAACAATGGACTAAAATTAAATGCCAAGAAATGTATATCTGTATACTTTGGTAAACATGACTTCCCTTATAGCTGTCACATTGACAACTCACCCCTAAAAACTGATCCTATAGTCAGCCATTTGGGATCCTCTGTTGACCATGAACTGTCCTTTGATCACTATGCATCTGTTACTGCAAACAAGTTGTTCTTCACCTCACAGCCTGTATCTAAAGACATGGCTTCCAGGTCCAGGGATGTAATCATTCCAGTGTGCATGGCTTTCATCAGGCTTGTCATTATATATAATTCCCCATTCAGTGTGTTCCTGTCCAAACACTTGTCACAACAGTCCAGTAGTAGTGTGAACACCCTCTCAAGGGATCTATATCTCTTGTGTAATATAAATAGAATATGATGGAGGGAAAGGTGTGTATCACAGAGAATACATCTTCTATGGAACCATCTTCCACTCCACATAAAGCAAAGTACTTCCCTTAATCTATTTAAACATAATTTGGATGAGTGGATTGAAAACCACAAATTCAGCCTTGGTTTAGCATCTATGTTCTTCATGGATATAGGCAGTAAGTAATTGTCCCAACATATCCTTGTTTTGCCCACCTGTAGATTATTTGTATGCAAAATACAGGGGCTAAAAACTACCATGGGAATGTAAAGTTAGGCTTCTTAAGATCCTCACAGATCAATAGCCTAGTAAGTACCTATGAACCTATGAACACCTAATATCCAGACAGTATCAAGACTAATGAGCAAGGCACTTTGGACAATAAGGGGCATTTTGTGAACTTTAAGACACTTGGATAACTTGTTTTCATTTAAGTGTATGGGTAACCCAGTTTCCATCAAGATTTAATTGTAGCCTGTTGAATACAACAGAATGTCAAGACGGGAGTAAAGTGTATTAAGTGCTTTTTGTTTTGCTTCACCTTCATATTTTGGATGAATGTGTATGTGTTTGTGGGATAAGGAAATAGTTTTATGTAACTCCATTTGTGTTTATTCTGTACATGGGTGAGTTTGTGTGTTTTGTGGTAATAAACTGTTTTTAAAGTGTTTTGTATAACTGCTGCCTGTTGTTGACCATGTTTGCTGGTAAGGAACTGAAGATGTATGTATACTGGCTGAGGGAAGTATTTCTTTATTAATAAGTTGGATGGTAAAACTGAAGAAAGGTTTACGGACACGTTCCGTACTGTTAAAAGAGACGGCATTAATGACCGCAGTTATGTTCCATATCCAAAATTGTTTTAAAGCAGTCGTTCTCATCATTCTAGGAAGGTTTGTGCTGGCCTTCCCATTTACATTATATATAGATCTTCCTAAGATTTAGATTATAGATGGTATGCTAGAGTTTGGTGGGAAAGTTGTAGCTGTATGTGAAATAAAGGTGTGATCAAGCACACTTTTCTCATTTGCATAAAAACAGGAAGCATTACATTTGCCTCACAGCTCTATAGTTAGAATTAATTAAAACTTTTTTATATTCCTTATTTGGCTTGCAGAAGCTTTATTGTTACTTATTTATTATTTTTTTCACTGGTTCACTGAGTAGCCCCCAAAAGAAAATTTTATAAGTGTCTTGCCACAATGAAAAGTTTGCCTATCCATTGTTATGGCATGTCTTTGTTATCAGGAGTGATCTTAGCAATTACAAAAACTACTTTGGACCACAGTGGAAGGACCCGTTGACTGATGTCCTCATCACTAACCCCATCAGTCCCTTCACTTGTTGGCTTCTTGGACTTAAGTCTTTTGCATTAGTTATCAGGAATATATGCTATTACTGTGAATTAAAAATAAGACAATATGTTTATTTGTTTGCTTGTATTTTTGTAATAAGACATTAAAACAGAAGTAGACTACAGGATCCCTGGATTACCTTTCAATCCAACATCTCCTGTTGTTTGTCTCTATCTTTCAGGTAATGCTTAAATTGCTTAAGCACTCTATAATTAGACTGGTTGATGGACCATTGAGACTCAGTGTCTCAATGATAGTTCATTAGGTGGGTGCACCATAGTTTATCAGAAAAAACATTTCCATATTCCTGTGGAACTACCAGGTCTCCTGAACCCTGGTAGGAAATAATGGCACACTCCCCCCCTTGCCCCCAGAATTCTTTTTTCTTTCATTTTTCTGTATGTCTTCCTCCTTTTTATCCATTTGATTATGCCACACTCTCCTTCATATCCTATGTCCAACAATTGTACATATGTAAATACTTTGTTCCTTGGATATTACCTTCTGCAAAAATCCCCATAGAATGATAAGACAGTGTACAAGTATTTTTCATACCCATTTTGCTGTTGGAATTCTTGTATCATGTCCACTTACGATTGCTTTCACTTATGCTACATATTATCCTGTTGTATGCCTCTGCATGGCTGCTCTTACACTGTTTCTCTGATATTGATTAAACTTTAATTTCTTTAGTTGCATTTTTGCTCTGCCATGTTGAGTGTGAAAATGGTTTAGGAGGATGTTTTCTAAATCTTGATTAATAATCTTTACATAAATAAATAAATAAACAAATAAATAAATAAAATAAAAAAGTACCTTTGCAAGTTAAGTGTGTTACAGATTTCAGAGTCTCTGGGAGATGTTGCTGACAATAATAAGCAGACCATGCAACTAAGCAACAAGCTAATACTGAAACATCTGCTGAATGAAAACACAAAACGAAACCCAACGCTGAAAATCACGGAGCTCCAATAAGTGATCTACCTCCTAGGTTGGCTAATGGATGGTTACCACAACCAAAAAAAAATTTTTGAAATAGACAGTGTCCAAGAGTGTAATTGCACTAACCACTCGTTATTCACTCCTCTATTGAAGTACCACCAGCTTTCCTTCTGTCAGAAAAACAGTTTCTTTCACCAGTTGCACCAAACACTTCCAAACTAATTCGTTTCTTTAAACTGACAGTCAACATATATGAGCGTTTGTATTCTAAAACGCTCAGATATAAATCCAGCTTACCGCTCCGATATACTGTGAAGCAAACAGGTTTTGTCTCCCCACGCAAACTGCAACCGGCTGTCTTTACCTCTAAAGCTTCACGTTGTTGTACAAGAACTTCCAACAACGATAGACAGTGCAAAACTTTTTTATTGTTATTACACAAAACAATCCATAAAATGCTTGTACCTCCTAGGAACTGGAAGTTCAGCCACTGAGCACACAAACGTACATGGAACGTAAGATAAAGAATAGTGAAAGTGATTTAGCGTATACTGTGTATGAAACACATCTATTCAAAATACGCTAATCTGATAATTGTCCATGAAACATGACCTGGAATACTGATGATAATCCTATGAATTTCGGTTAAGCGCTTTCACTCAATAAATCTTGAGCTTCTTCAGAACATCCCAGTAAAAAAACTTTCGTCTTATAAAACTTATTTGGCGCCAAATTCGAACCAGGTCCCAATTTAAAGCTACAGTGTATGTTCTAACACAATTGTCTATGCTCATAAAAATACATAAATAAGAATATAAAAATACTACTTAGCAATATGTATATTCCTAACCAACCATACTATCCAGTATTTATGAAATGCGAACACAAGGTATGGTCCATGATTAATGTACTGATGGCATTGGTATCAATATGTTTAATAGATTCATTGAAACCAATATAAATCTGGACAGTTCTGGAACATGTTCTAACAAGAACTATAAGAATTATGAATCTTATGGGACATTAAAGGATATGATTTATTTGTTAGGTAAAAAGCTACAGAGTATTAACAATGTAAAAATTGATAATGCTTATTTACACAAATGAATATCGTTGAAAATTGTTCCGAAAGGTCTAAGATTTTTTAAACAACCTATGGGGTTTCAGTTAAATGACAGGATCAAAAAGGAGTTCAATGAGTTTTTTGATGAGTGTGGAATCACGTTTATGAGGCTTATAATCAAACATAATGATGGCAAGTTAGCCCAGCTCATACAAGAAACAGATATATTGAATGAAAAAATTACTACTGACCTACTTTTTGATGAGTGGGAGAGGATGTACAACAATCAGTATGTTATAGCAGAGAAATATATACATACTTTGGGTGAGACAAAGCATAAAAAAAATCAAGAGAGATTTGGAGCATTATGAGAACAAGAAAGTATACCATTGGGGGATGAAAAATCAAAGGATAGAAAATGATGAATTAGGACGGTCAAAATTTAATTCGTCAAGTAGATTTGATAAAAACATAGAAGAAACAACCCATTTTCAGACGGATTACAGCCCTCAGGGAGACCATTATTGGAATCAAAAAGGAAGAAATCTGCAGTCAAACAAATACAACTTCAGGAATCAAAGGTGATAGAGGGGAGAGACAGTGAAGGAACCGTAAGTAATGAAGTGGTCAATAATGGGTTAACTTACACATGGAATGGCATCAACATATACAATCATGCAAATATAGAAATTACTAAATTACATTTCACCCTATTTTCAAAAGGCATGAGGTTTGTACCTACATCCAAATTTCAATTAGTAGACAACATTATGGAACTGAAGAAATTCACTAGAAAATTAAATCTAGCTATCTTTTTTAGTAAATCACCTAACAAGTTTATCAAACAACACGAATCATCTGAAATTAAAGAATTCAAAGCTCCCAGTACATTTGTACCAATACAGCATCCTACTGTAGATGTTTATGAGAGAGTTGTATCTAAGGATATATATACAGGTTATACAATTTGCAGAAGAAAATCACCCAGGAGAATAATTTAACTACAGAAGAAAGGAAATTACTCAAAGAGATTCAGACCAACAATAATTTAAGGGTTATGAAACCGGACAAGGGAGGGGGTGGGGTCGTAATTTATGATTATTTGGAGTACAGTAACAAGATACATCAAATATTATACAATTTGGGAAATTATGCCATCACTTCCTTGAATGAAATTAATATAGCATACCAGAGGATGGACAGTTACATAGAAGAATTTCTAATTGATGGTAGAATAGATAAAGACATTTATAAGTTTATCAAAGTAAAGAGTCCTAGGTTGGCTACCATAGTGGGTATACCAAAAATTCATAAAAACATATTAGACCCACCCTTCCGACCAATAATTTCCGGAAGTAAATCGAAAACGTATTTTATGGGCAAATATATAGACATCAAATTGAAACATATTTACAAATATGTATCCCATTTAGCAAAAGACTCTTGGGATTTTCTAAGAAATTATCCTAAACAAAAATGGAATGATGACTATATGTTTGTTACCATTGATGTCATTGACCTCTTTTCCTGTATACCAAAAGTGGAAGGTTTAGAGGCTTTTGAAAACAGTATTAGGAAATACGCTGGGATTGAATGGGAGGAAGTGAGTTTGTTAACAGAAATGTTGGACATTATCTTGGATTATAATTTCATTTATTTTGAGGGAGAGTACTTTCGGCAGACCAGGGGGGTAGCCATGGGAGCAGCTTGTGCTCCCATATATGCCAACCTGGTCATGCTTGACTGGGAAGATACCAACCTGTTTACCAGCCCACATTTTCAACATATTGTACATTACGTTCAATTTATGGATGATATTTACATCATTTGGAAATCAGGTGAAGAGGAATTATTAGAGTTTATTCGCTATCTCAATCAGAGCAGCGATTTTTTTGAAATTTACATATGTTTATAATAAGATTGGCTTACCCTATTTGGATACTTTAGTTTACCAAGAAGGGGATGTATTGCATTCTAGAATTTACAGAAAGGATACTTTTTTTAATGATTATTTATGATATACAAGTTGCCATCCTGAAAAATTAAAGAGGAATATATACAAAGGCCAATGTATAAGAGCTATAAGAATGACAACAGCATTCAACATATTAGAAGATGAGATTAAATTTATACACAAGATGTTTTTGGACAGGGGATATCCATCTAGATTATTGAATGACGTTGTCAGTTATGTAAAAAGCCTTTGGAACAATACGTACAAGCCATTATTAGGTTTAGGAAACAATAACACTAATTTAACCCAGCATGAAATGACCAAACTTAATGAACAAAATGAAAGTAGGAGTAGGGCTTTGATTTTAACTTATAGTCCATATGCCAATTATATTATACAGAGCATTAAGAATCATTGACACATTATGTACAATGATGTGACAATAAATAATGTAATAGGAGAAAAAACAGGTTTTGTATACAAGATGGGTGCTAACATCAAAAGAATTATGGAAAAGGGAACTTTGTATATCAAGGAGATATCTACATATAGTAATGAACATACATCCAAATGTGGTGCGTGTAGTCAATGTAGGTACATCATTGAAAATAAAAAACTAGTGTTAAACAACACAATGAGATCTAACATCAGATTTATTAAGGGTAATTGTAATACTAGAATGGTAATATACATAGCAATATGTCAAATATGTTTTAATTTCTATGTGGGGAAAACAGAGAGAAATTTAAAAAGGCGAATTTATGAACATATATATTGTATAAAGAAAAAGGACAAAAGAAATGCACTGTACAAACACATAGAAATTAGTGGTGAGGAACACCATTTCAAATTTGGCCTGTTAGATAGTGTTAAATATGATCCCAGGGGAGGGGACAATAAGAAAGTATTAAGTTATAGGGAAGCATGGTGGCAAATATTTGTAGATGCCACCACTCCACCAGGCCTAAATGATAACATCTCTTTAAAGGCCATATTAGATGTTAATACTTAGCACCAATGTTTGAACATTTATAACATGTATAAATTCCAAGGGTGTTCCATAGTCCACCAGACAGCTATAATGATGTATATGTTGAATTTATAGTAGTTTTTTATAGAAGCATGAATTTATTCAATATATGAGCAAGTATATTTATTCACTGCTATGGGAATGCATTTGTACTTACATGTATTTTTATTTTTTATTTTTTATTTATTTTTTATTTTGTATTTATTTATTTATTTTTTTTTATTTTAATTTTAATTTTTAACTATTATAAATATATTTCATAAATACTGGATAGTATGGTTGGTTAGGAATATACATATTGCTAAGTAGTATTTTTATATTCTTATTTATGTATTTTTATGAGCATAGACAATTGTGTTAGAACATACACTGTAGCTTTAAATTGGGACCTGGTTCGAATTTGGCGCCAAATAAGTTTTATAAGACATAACTTCCAAGAAACCAAGGCAAATAAGATAAAAGATAATCCACAGACAGGAAGAACCGAACCAAAAAGCACAAAGTGCAGCTTTATTGAACAACAAACAGGGCAATAAATCAAGCGCTTTCGCCAGGCAAATACCTGGCTTTCTCAAGATAAACAGTAGTGTGACTGAAAAGTTTAAATACTTAAGCATCTGATCACATGGTACTTAATTAGTTCAACAAACATCCACTTAAGAAGGCAGTTGAACTAATTAAGTACCATGTGATCAGATGCTTAAGTATTTAAACTTTTCAGTCACACTACTGTTTATCTTGAGAAAGCCAGGTATTTGCCTGGCGAAAGCGCTTGATTTATTGACCTGTTTGTTGTTCAATAAAGCTGCACTTTGTGCTTTTTGGTTCAAGTTTTATAAGACAAAAGTTTTTTTACTGGGATGTTCTGAAGACGCTCAAGATTTATTGAGTGAAAGCGCTTAACCGAAATTCATAGGATTATCATCAGTATTCCAGGTCATGTTTCATGGACAATTATCAGATTAGCGTATTTTGAATAGATGTGTTTCATACACAGTATACGCTAAATCACTTTCACTATTCTTTATCTTACGTTCCATGTACGTTTGTGTGCTCAGTGGCTGAACTTCCAGTTCCTAGGAGGTACAAGCATTTTATGGATTGTTTTTTGTAATAACAATAAAAAAGTTTTGCGCTGTCTATCGTTGTTGGAAGTTCTTGTACAACAACGTGAAGCTTTAGAGGTAAAGACAGCCGGTTGCAGTTTGCGTGGGGAGACAAAACCTGTTTGCTTCACAGTATATCGGAGAGGTAAGCTGGATTTATATCTGAGCATTTTAGAATACAAACGCTGATATATCTTGACTGTCAGTTTAAAGAAACGAAGTAGTTTGGAAGTGTTTAGTGCAACTGGTGAAAGAAACTGTTTTTCTGACAGAAGGAAAGCTGGTGGTACTTCAATAGAGGAGTGAATAACGAGTGGTTAGTGCAATTACACTCTTGGACACTGTCTATTTTAAAAAATTTTTTTTGGTTGTGGTAACCATCCATTAGCCGACCTAGGAGGTAGATCACTTATTGGAGCTCCGTAATACTGAAACATGAAACCTGGTAAAATGTATTGACTTATCACAATCTTCATCTCTCATCTTCCATTCCCAGTGTCCTCAGATGCCAGAAAGTGCTGGAAAAATGAGTCAGTAGGCTGCATTTAATGGCGGGAGTGGATGGGTGGGAGGACTGGCAGAACAAGCATGAATAATTTTTAACCTCCATTATACATTCTCATCTCGTAACACCCCTTTCTTTCATGATGGTCTTTCAATCATCTCCTGCATGTGCTCTGCATGGTTAGAGCTTCTTACTCAGTTAATTCTCATATCTTGCTACCGTCGGTGTGCTTCCACTAAACCACACAAAACCAATGAACTTCCTTAGAATAGCCAACAGTAGTAACAGTAATTATCTCAGGCCTGTCCTTAGAAATGAGATTGTCCACACATTACTCAATAATAACTATTTCTTAAAGTGTATTTTTATTTATTCATTTTATTTTTCCTTTGTTGACCAAGTTAGTCCCTTTAGGCTAACGGACCTTTTTAGCAGAGACCTGAGAAGGAATTTGTACTAAATAGGGAAAAATTGGGGAGGGCACAGGGGAACTTTCCCTACTCTTTTTGATACGTGATGTGGGATCTTTTGCATCACTGGAGATACTTTCAGCTTGGGCAGATGGGACCATGGTTTAAAATTTCATCCTAAGAACAGCACACTCAGGAGTGAAACACCCCCTTATGCAGCACTGCAGTGTCAGCAATGGGAAATGAATCCAATCACTTGATGTGGGAATAGAACCCACAGCCTTCTGATCTTCCAGCACTATAGGCAAGTATGCTTCCTGTTGCGCCACTGACTACCAAAAGCTGGGCAAGTGCTAAACTAGGTAGGCAGGCTAATACATGCAGATCTTTTCCACCCATATTCAAGGACACAAGGGCAACAATAAGGGTTACATGCAGAGATAATTTAGAGATGTCTCTAATCATCATGGTTTTGGCAGGTGGCAAAAAATCAGAGTGCCTTAGGAAAATCCATATGGATGTAGGGAAAACATGTAAAACCCCACAGTTTGTTCAGCTTGTAATAAGCTTCTGTCCAAAACTGCCTAGTCCAGTCTAATGTTTTTCTTAAATTATGATACCCCATGATACCCCATGCAGTACATCTAAGAGTCAAACTGTTTCTTCTCTGTTTTTCTACTTTCAGCTAAGTGAAGAATTTTATTGTCCATATCTGCTTCCTACTACACACATGCACACACACACACTCACACACACACACATGCCCACACGCACACACACTTACACTTACTTCAGTTATCTGGGATTAGTTTGCTCCTAGCTGTGACTGCAGCATGCATTTCTCTGTTATGCTATTAAATTGCTAACATTCTGCCATAAGCCTTAGTGATCATAAATTATCTCACACAGTATCTGCTAATATTTTTTGTTTACTAGTTCTTTGTTTCCCTACTCCTAAGTCTGACTGTGCCAGATACTTTTCTTGTAATTGCATTTGTTAGCAAATAATCATAAACCCAATGTCAGCAAGAGAAGCAAAAGAAAACATAGCAGCTCTATATCAGTCTTCAAACTGAGCCCAGTCTAATCTTCCAAGACAGCAGCTAGAGTGGTAGAGAAAACCAGATGGTTAATCCAACCAATCTGAGATTAGAAACCCTGCTGAGTCCTCATCACCAGCAGCTGACTACTATGGCAATGCAAGCAGCTAACGCTGTGCACATATGAGATGCATGAAACTGCAGTTATTAATAATACTGGACTAGCCACTCGTGCCGTGCATGACTGTAAAAGTCTGCTCCAGTAACAAGATTTTTAACTACTGTAGGAGAAAGACAAGCAGTAAGGAAATGCCTTCCACTTTGCTGTAGTGTGTCCCTTAGGCTAGTGTCTGGGCCAGACAAGTTGCAAGGGGAGGGAGGTTGGCATAATGGTTGAGGTGATTACCTTACAGACACAAAGTGCAGGGTTTGATTCTTACATGGGTAGTTGGCTAGACTTAAAATGACCCACAAGGGCAGTTAGCTTAGCACTAACCTATGAACCTATAATGATCCTGTCATAACCTAATGTGGGTCCCTTGAGGAAATGGAGCTCTATTGGGCCAAAAAAGTCCAATTGGCCTAAGACCAATCCTGTTTGAATGTAGGGATAATCAGATCACCCAGCAAAAATTCCACATGGATATAGGGAGGACATGCAGACTTCAAAACTCCACACAGAAGACACCCTAGCTGGGAACAGAACCGGAGAACCAAGTGTTGTGAGAAAGTAACACTAGCTGCTCTGTCACTGTTGCCACTTGCATTTCTTGCTGTTAGTTTTAAATGTTCTTTCACTTAGTTGAAACGCATGCCCATGTCTTCTCCCAGACTCTTCTTTTTTTTAATTCCATGTCACATAACTATTCCAGGGTAATTGTATCATACAACTGTCTTCCATATTTCTTGTACTTTATACAGTTCCAGTGCTCTGAGACCCTGTGACATGTTTCTTTAAGCATCTTTATAACTCTTCACCATATTCAGTTGACCACTTTAATGTCTCTCTTCCAATATTATCTTCCAAATAAAGCTTGTTCCAACTAAGCATTCATTGATTGGTTGCATAATGGATGAATGCTACTCTCTCTACATGTTTCTGTATACATTGTTTAATTTAAACTTTTTTTTTTAAATTTCTTGTCTCCATTGCTTTTTTTTTTTATATTTTCTGACATATTTCTTTTTTTTTTTCACTGCACACAATTCAGTATCTTAGCAGTGACTGTTTTGTGGTATATGACCAATATTCTTAACACTTGCTTTGTGTATATCCATTGAGAGTATAGATTTTTGCAGACAATTTTCTATGCTGTTGTTTCACTAATAAATAATATCTGATACCTATTTTCTTAGCAAGAGAAATGCTTGATGCGTCTTAGTCTACCAGGAGCAAAAGACAACAGAAATAAGTGCCTTCCTGAAAGCTGTAGTGAGCCAGAAGTCATAAAATGCATTTAAGTTGTAAGAAATAGCTATTGTGTTTACTGTTATTTTTCTGAAAATGCATTTGATTAGTAACAAATATTCATTATGTTGTGCTTTTTATTTTTTGTCACCACATAGCATTAAGCCTGAGATGAATGACAATACTGGCTTGAATTATTTGGAAAAGAGGACGCAAATCAATACAGGGATAGAGAACAATGAAGAAGAGATTAATAGTAAAGCCTGTAGTGCACGTCAGATTTGCTTTATTAATCATCTGTAAAACAGTTTTCTGACCTGGGTCATTGCCCCTCCCCCTTTTGGATTTCTTTGCATTATCTTCCAAGATAGTGTGTGTGTGTGTGTGTGTGTGTGTGTGTGTGTGTGTGTGTGTGTGTGTGTGTGTGTGTGTGTGTGTGTGTGTGTGTGTGTTTGTAAGTATTTATGATGTGAAAGGCTCCAGTTCAATGAGCTACTGTCTTTCCCCTCAGTGTAACACTTCAGTATTTCTGTTTAATTTACTTTTACCTTTGCTATAACTTGGTCTACTCTGCTTGATTTTTCTGTGATACCCTTAATATATCTTAGAACCCTCTTTTTGTTTGTCTAATATTACCACAAATTTCTAGCTCTCCCTGTTGACTTGATTCATATCCAATATTTTAGAAGAACTACAATTTTTTATGTTAAAGATGATTTTGCTAAAGATGAGGCAATAATAATTAAATATCGATATCTTGGGGAATTATTGAACTAAAATGGACTGTTATGGGCCATTTTACATGAGATAATTATCAGGCTCCTACTGTGGGCAAAGCTGGTTTAATTTCAAGTCCTTTGAAGTTTTGTTTAGAAATTTAAAATTTGCTTACTGGCATGAAACGTTAATTACCAAAAGATCTCATGTTATCTTTTTCGTCATAGAAACTTCTTGTCTGCAGCCTACATTTAAAGCAGATGTTTTTTGACACATAGACATTCATATATTATTGAGTTTAATTATATCTATACATGGAGTTCACTTTATTATATAATGAAGTGAGCTTGGTTTCTGTTTGCAGCCTTCCCTGTTCCCTAAACACTGTGACTTGCAAATGTTTCATAAGGTTTTATCACTTCTAGTCAACGTTTTGGATGATATAAGCAGCCTTTCATTTCCACTGTTCCACATACTGGGACAGCTTTGTTAGCTTATCTGCTGTGTCAAGGCTCATTTGCATTCTTTTCATGATGTGTGATGAAATAACATTTATTAACATCTAGAAATGCTGTGCTAAGATAATTAGAACTTTGACAGGGGACACTATATCACTTAATCTCTTTCTATTGTCTAATGCTTCCGCATGTAACTATGAACAGACCTGTAATGCTGTTTTAGTATGGTTAGTGGGATGGAATAGTTAATCTTAACCTCTTGAAAAAGCTACCTGGTATAAATATGTAGGAGCCCCAGTCACAGGTGTGTGAATCAGTCATTTATTATTAAAATGCTGCATTTGGCATTTTTAAGTCTGTTATAGCATTTTTATTTTCCTACTGGCAATTTTGTAAAGAATGAGGAAAGACATCTTTTTTATTTTTTAAACCAGTTTTGATGTTAAAAATGTGACAATAAGGATATGGATACTGTGTGTGTGTGTGTGTGTGTGTGTGTGTGTGTGTGTGTGTGTGCACGCGCGCACGCGTGTAGTTATGATGTGAAAGGCTCCACCTCAGTGGTTCAGTGAGCTGCTGTCTTCCCCTCAGTGTAAAACATCAGTATTTGCATTTAATTTACTTTTACCTTTGCTATAACTTGATCTGTTCTCCATGATTTTTGTGTGATACCCTTAATATACTTTAGAAGCCTTTTTTGTTTGTCTAATATTGCTGCAGATTTCTAGCTCTCCTTGTTGACCTGATTCATATTCAGTATTTTAAAGGAACTGCATAAATGAGTATTATTTGGAATATAACCAAAGTTCTTCTGCTAAAGATAATTTTGATAAGAATACAAGAATAAGAATAACATTGATAACTTGGGAATTATTGAACTAAAATGGACTGGAATGGGTCATTTTACATGAGATGCTCATCTTGTCTCTGACTGTGGATAGAAATCTTACAGAAGAACTGGAATAGTCCTCATAGTTAATGAAAGGATGTCAAAATCTGTGCTCAGCTCAAGCTACAGATGCTGAAGAGGAGAAAGTTAACCAGTTTTATGAGGATCTGCACCATATTTTGGAACTAACAACCAAAACAATACTGCATTCACTGTGGATGATTGAAATACTAAATTTGGTAGTCAAATTAAAATTGGAATAACTGGCAAGTTTGCACTTAGAATATGAAATTAATCGGAACAAAAACTATTAGAATTCTACCAGGAATATTTGTATTGGTCATATAGTCTGAGAGATTGCTTTATGCATGGATGTCTGTAGATGGTCAATATTAAAATCAGATTGACTATAGACTTTGCAGTCAGAGATGGAAGAGCTCAATACATACAGCAAAAACAAGAATGACCGGGAGCAGACTGTGGCTCAGACCACCAGCTTCTTATTGCAAAGTTTAGAATTAAGTTAAAGAAAACAAGAAAAACCTCCACATCAACTAGACTCAAACTCACAATATTCCAAATGAATATGTAGTGGAGACAAAGATCAATTTTAAGGGATTAGATCTGGTGGATAGATTATCTGAAGACCTACAAACAGAAGTCAATAATATTGTGCAGGAGGTGGCAAAAAATCCAAATAGAAAGACAATTAGGAAGGAAAAATGCCTGTCTAAAGATACTTTAGATGTGGCCAAGAGAGAAAGAGTGCAAAAAGCAATGGAGATAGGAAACATTTATCAAAATGAATATAGAGTTTCAGAGATCAACAAGAAGAGATACTGAGGAATATTTAAATGAGCAATGCAAAAAAAAAAAAAGAAAAGAAAGAAGATAATGTGATGGGAATGACAGGAGGTCTTGTCATGATTGGAGACATATGGTAACCATTTGAAATGTCGGGACCAGCTAGAGCGAGTCCTGAAATGCAGAGACTGAATGGCTGAACGAATAAACTTACATGTACTAAGTCTGAGATGCCATTTCTTGGAATAGTCTCTTTTCTCATAGGTATGTTAATCTCGAAGTTGTTATATATATCAGTTTGGGGGTGTGGGGGCTTGTCTCCCACACTGGGGGATGCAGGTGGGATTGTGTTTTCAGACTTTTTTTTGGCTTGTCAGCACTCATCATTTCAGGTGCTGACATTTCAATAGGGAGCCATTACATATTCCCCTTAAAATAACCTTAGGGTATCATAACTTGTCAAACACACTTGGGAAGTAAGGCTAGGCTTAAAAAAGCTCCCTAGGGTCATTGGCCTAGTAATTACTAGTGGACCTATGATGTTAAGGAAATTTTCCAGGTAAAAATGGCCATGATAAAAGACAAAAATAGGAGAGACCTCACAGAAGAAGGAAATATTAAGAAGACGTGACAGGAATATAGAGTGTAACTATATAATAAGGGTCCTAACATCACTGACTCATGCTGTGATGTTCCTTCTCTGGGCCAGTGATCAAGGAGTCACAATCCTTACCATGGACACCTGTGAGGGGCATTCACTTGGAACAAAAATAGATATACACAGTATTTCCAGATATAACATTCTGCACCAAGCACAATTTCCCTTAAGAGCACACAGAGAACACATTCCCATCCTGGGGCTGAGTTTCCCTCTCTCTCACCAGGCCCCAAATAAGACTCTACACCGACCAGGGCTGTAGAGTTGAGTCCTAAGCTGAGTGTTTCAAACCAAGTCCTCCACCACCCTCTCTGTGAAACCAGTGCTCTTTGCCACTACTCCAAGTAGCTGACACACACACTCTTTGAGATTTGATTTTTACACACACACACACACACACACACACACACACACACACACACACACACACACACACACACACACACACACACACACACACACACACACACACCTGGGAAAGGCTAGCACAGATTTACCAGCTATGTCCCCTCTAACCAGACTATAAGGTAGATACTAGCACCAGAACACCCCACACTCCAAAGCCAGCTACTCTAAGGCTGTTACAAAGATACCCAGTTATACTGCCTAAAATTAATACAATACAAATGGTAGTGTCTGACCAATGCAGCAAGGCTTTTAGGAGTGGTCACAGTGTCACCAAATACTCTCAAAGATTAAAATATCTATTTACAATAAACACCAGAGTTTTAATCACAGGAAATATTAAAAATAACACAAATGGAAAGATTCACACAGATACAGAAAAAATATACTTAACTAATCTCAATACATTTTCCTGACTCATCTGAAGAATTACTATTCCCTGGTTACTTACTAAAGCAAGGCAAGATGAAGTGGGTGAGTGATTCTTCTTTGTCAGGTTTCAAAAACAGACTCCTGGGAGATGTCTGTCTCATCTAATATTAAGACACCATTTCAGTGCTGGATTACAGAATGACATCACGTACATCTAGTCATCTGACTCTGGTTCCCACACTAACCCCTTTACTAGAAACTGAACCAGAATCTAGCACATCTGTGTCATAATATATACACACACACACACACACACACAGCTTTGCTATGATGTGTTATGGCATCTGGAAGCTATAAAACCATTTCAGAAACTTCCACCCTTCCATGGTAGCAATTAGTTCACCCCTAAGGACAATACAGTAGGATTCTTAGTCCTGGTTTTTACAGACAGTTTGTCTCTGGCTGCAATTAGAACTGCAAGATACAATCTTTATGGCCTACCAGGTAATTTAATTTCAGACTATTTTTCAAAGTTAGCTGAACTGAGATTAACCTGTTCTCTTGCAGTATCCTTTGTTACAATATATTCATTTCAACAGTTACAATACAGGCTGACATACAAATGAATTTCTTTTCTGTCCAGCAGGACCCATTGTTGGTACATTTTTAATGCAAGCAGCTTTACAAATACATTTTTAACTCAAGCACCTCTCCAAATCAATTTGATATACAAATGATGTATAATTCTTTACAAAACTCCAGCTAGCTATGCTGGCATATGTTACACATCCACTGCCCTACTTTTCCTGGCATAGCTGATACTACCTCACATCATCACACATGCTATGCTAGTATGCTCTAGAGCTTGATATCCTGGAAAGTGAAATTAAATGGGCCCTAGAAAGACTTGCTAATAAATTTGTGGGAAATAATAGAATTCCATCTGAATTGCTTAAAGTCTTATAAAATTATGCTGTCATTGCATTGTTTAGAATTTACCTGGAAATTTGAAAAATACAACGGTGGCCATTGATTGGGAAATGTCAGTTTATATTCCAATACCAAGAAAGTCTCATGTTAAAGAGCAATGAAATTATCTAAAAATTGTGCATGCTACTTCAGGCTTCATTCCAGCAACATATTGGCACTGTCAGATGTATAAATTGGTTTTAGAAGTAGCAGAGGCACTAGGGATCAAACTGCCAATATCCACTGGATAGTAGAAAAGGCTAGGCAGTTCCAGAAAACTAGTTACTTCTGATTTATTGACTACTCTAAAGACTTTGACTGGGTGGAGCATAACAAACTGTGGTAAATCTCTTATAGAAATGGGGTACCAGGTCACCTATTTACCTCCTGGAGCAAGCTGTATGTAGAGCAAAAAGTAACAGAACCGAATATGGAATAATTGGTTAAAGATTAGGAAAGAAGGACAACAAGGCTGCATATTATCTCTCTATTTAATTGATATGATGACTATATTATGCAAGATGGTCGGTTAGATGAATCAGATATTGGAATCAAAACTGCTGGAAGAAATACTGCCAACCTAAGGCACTCAGATGATACCACTCCAATGGCTGAAATATGGAAGAGCTGAAGAGCCTGTTGATGAAGATGAAAGCAGAAAGTGTGAATGCTGTGTTGTTGCTCAGCATTAAATGTACTAAAATTATGCTATCTAATCCAATTGGTTGCATGCAAATAAATAGGGAGAAAGTGAAGACAGTGACATATTTTATTTTCTTGGGGTCAAAGATGATATGTACAGCCATTAAATTAAAAGACCTTGCTTTGTGGAAGGGAAGGAAAGGTATGGAAAATATGGCTCAGATGTATCACATTTGCAATAAGGTGCACAGTGGATTTCCATTTGCCCTTGTGGTCTGAACTGTGGCTGGAAATGGTCAGAGAAGGACTAGGTTTATTTTTGTTTTGCTTGTGATGTTGATTGTTGAATGACTATTTTAGAAAAAGAGAGTAAAAATAAAATTAAATTCCTTATTCCTTACTGCCCACCACATACAGTGAGCTCTGCCATTTCAGCGCTATTAGTGGTTCCTAGGTCATAGCATCTTTGCTTAGTGAGCCCTGTGCTTCTGGAATTTACTTCCATGGTGGCTTCATGAGTCTCCAGCCTTGACCTGCTGTAAGTTAAAGAGGCATCTTTCTGACCTGACTTAGTCAGATGACTAAGGTTTTCAACATCTCTAGTATCAGCATTAACATTTTATCCCTAGTATGGTTTTGCGTTTTGTTTTATGGTCATTCTTTTAGCTTTCACAATGTGTTAACCTTTTTAAGCAGAATTATAAAGTTGAGGTTAAGTTACACTGGTCGTCCAGCACTAGAGGTGGTGTGGAAGGAATGGCAACAAGAACATGCTATTGACTAACAGGTCACTGGGAGCAGGACAGAAATACAAAAGAAGGAAAGCAATAATGTGGGCATAATTCTCCTCAGAAGTTGAGATGTTGCAGCTTTACTTCTAAGAACAAGGGAGAATAGTCAGATAAGATAAGATAACATCATCCACCTAACAATGATACAAATTGCCCTGAAATCTCATGTGGTATCAAAACAATACACATTGTAAGAATATATCAGCCTTTGGTCTCTTGTTGAAATTGTGAGGGCCATAACTTTGATTCTTAGGACTGTCAGATTAAATGTGCAAAAATGGACTGTACATACTTAGTCTGGGGTTGTCCTATCACGGGCTATCTCCTTTACTCCAAAGTACATTACTCTTATTGTGTAGTAAGGGTAGGGGGCATAGCCCCCCTCAATTCAGGACAGAAGGAACAAAACCTCCCTGTTAAGTGATTTTAATGTCATAACAGCTAATTTTGAGATTTAGTTTTAATATTTGTGATTCACACTTTATTTTCCACAGCTGTTGGACAATTAAGGGTCTCATACTTTCAAGAAAGAGTGTTTCAGCTACAGCAGAAGAAGCATTCTCATGCCATAAACTAATGCCAAACAGGAGCGACTCATCACTGGTAATTTACAGTACTAGATGGCTACTATGTGTTCTGTTTTGGAATCTGTTTAGTGTAAGCCAGATGTGAGTAAGAATTCATTGTAAATACTGACCATACACTAAGAAACCCTTGACCAGGCCTGATTGTAATTCTGAGAATATAGCTGGTGGCCAGGATTGGACTAATGAATTCTAGCTAGAATTATCTGCTGGAAAGGTAAGATCAAGTGCCTGGATGCCATCTGTTTCATCCAGGTGTAAGGCCACTATTTAGTGCCGTTCTAATGCTGGTTCCAGGTGGTGAACTGTAGTACAGTAGCCTGAGGGGAACCTGTTGTCTGTGTAGTAAGGTGTGATGGTGATTTGATCATCCTAGAGACTGCATATGCTAAAGCTGCTATGCTGGCTTTGTACACATACTGCATGGGGGTGGGATGACAATAAAACTGGATGACAGGCTCATTCATCCAGGCAGCTGTTGACTACTTCCTAGCCATACTGTTCTGTCCATGTAATGACAGTAGCCATTATGAAAATCATCATGCTTAGCTGAGTAATAGCCATAACATATACTTCAGAAGAAAAATAATTCAGTTTTCTTACTTTGCTATAATACATATATCTATATATCAATAGCTCTCTCGCTCTGTTTCTGTCTAACTATATGTGTGTATCTGTATGTGTGTGTATATATATATTGTTCCTGACCCATAAGGAGCTGATTTCTCATGTTTTCACCCAGCTCAACCTATCACAGCAGAACAGAGTTCCACATTTCACTGTCTTCACTGTTAAGTGCTCTAATTATCCCTGTACAGTGCATCGCCTGCAGGTTCACTGTCCTCCTACTGTTTTTATTTTTCGGAGTTGCATGCTACAAACTAGACGGTGACAGTTGTAAGGAACTTTGAAGATTAAGTGTGGTAGAGGGTTAGTAAACTCATCATTTTAGCTGATTGAATACATCTTCCTGTTTCTCAGGTTAAAGGATATGTTTTTATTACACTCTCCGTCAGCATACAGACAGGAAGTGAACTCCATGTGACATATCCTCTGCATACTTATCTTTCTAGCCATGTAAAAAAACATAAAACAATACTGCTACCATGGCACTGGAGTATAAATAAACTTTAATAAAACTGACTAAAATACAATAGAGGAGTGCTTTTGTGTTAAAATAATGCTTCTTCAGATCCAACTACAATTAAAAACAAAGCATCTTTTAAACTAATCACAACCAATCAATACACATTAAAACTCATTAAATGAAATTAGTGTCTCAGTCTCCATCCTTTAAGGGCTGGTCTTAAAGTATGCAACCATTTAAACCTGTATACTTATCGGCTTGCAGCCTAAGTATCCATTGCATTTCAGCTGTCTCAGGTTCACTAAATCCCTACCATGTTTGCTTAAATAAATACATTGCAGCACTCTAATTGAAAAAGTATGTGCATTATTTTCAGAAACATGTTTGGCCAAAGCATTACTTAAATTTCCAGTCCTTATATCATACAGATGTCTCATTATCCTGCCTTTCAACATTTTGTTGGTTTTCCCAACATAGAAACAACTGCATGCATTTCAGGTGGCCAAATAAGCCACATGTTCTGTCTTGCAATCTGCATATTTCATGGGTTTAAATATAAAATTATATATAGTGTGCCGGAATGCTTGTTCTTTGGAAATAGTCGAGCAGGCTCGGCAAAAATGACAAGCATAAGTCCCTGTTTTAATGTGGTCCCTTTTATTCACAGTTCTCCTATCATTCTTACACAATTGTCTTCTCAAATTTAAACTGTTCTTGAATACGAAGCTGGGAATGTTGCCAGCTATCCCAGCTATTTTATTGTCCATAGTTAAAATTCTCCAATGTTTCCAAATAATATTACAGCTAGGGCCCATATCATTAGTAAACCTGATGGTAAATCTACCTTTTGAGTCATTGTTATTATGACGTGTATCTCTACTAGGATCTATTCTATCATTAGATGAAAAGAACGGTTTAACGGAGGCATTCCTTCTAACAAGTGCCTCCTCCTTTTCTTTAACCAAAAGCTCTTCATTATATCCCCACTGTGAGAGGTATCCTGATAAAGACTCTATGGTGGTGCATTATGGTGCATAGAGGTACTCATTTTATCTGTTTCATCCGCATGGAGATGCACATCAAGAAAATCTATACCCACAGAAGACATATACATTGTAAATTAAAAAGCTGTAGTCGCCTCTAAATAATTAATAAAACCATATCGATCCTGGAGCATCCCAGACCATAGCAAAAAATAACATTGTCAAAGAAACAACGATAAAACTTAATATAGTCACAGTATTGCCTTACTTTCATAACATATTTCTCCTCCCATCTGCCCATAACCAAGTTTGCATATGAATTAGTGCAGGGGGTACCCATAGCTAGACCTCAGCATTGTAGATAGATGTCATTACCATAAACAATAAGTTGTTCTCCAAAATTAGTTCAAGCCAGGAGCAGATCACAAAAATAGTATTATTCATATGGTCAGGTTGATTAACTAATACATCTCTTATCATCTCAATACCATAATCATTAGAAATGGTCATAAACAATTTTTTACATCCAAAGTAACAAATATACATCCATTCAAACCACCTACAGAATCCACGTCACTTTATAGTTCTTGTAAAAAATGTGAAGTATTCTTCAAAACAGTTGGTATGGTCGTGAGGACAGTTTTTAACTTATGTTCAACAAAAATGGATAAGGGTTCAGTAACCCAGCCTCCACCTGCAACAATAGGGTGTAGATGAGGATTAACCCAATCTGTATGGATCTTAGGCAGTCCTTTAATAATTGTCAGTGTCAGGTGTTCAACATATAAAAAGTCATATGTATGTTTATCTATGGTAGCAGTCATTAAAAAATCATATATGGTATCGTGTACTGATCTAACCACATGTTTCAGCATGGATCCAGTTATCTTTTTATAAACAGTCTCATCTCTGAGCCTATCTAGCATATGTTGATGATAATCATCAGAGTTCATTACCACAGTAGCACTACCTTAGTCAGCTGGTCTTATACAGAGAGCACAATTGTTCTTAAGAGATGTCAATGCTCATCTTTCTTCATTGGTTAAATTATAGAACCGTTTCCAATGTTCTGTACTCAAATAAGTACATATCTCATCCTCACATAACCTACATTGGGAGTAGTTGGAGGTATAAAAGCACTAGGTTTACTAGGAAAAGGTTTTGAACTTCTAGCCATAGCCATAGATCAGTCATTTGACAGCAAGGTTGCAGCCTTTCTACTGAAAAGGAGAGAGAAGCTATGACACATGACCCTCTTTATTAATGTAACCTCCACTGGCTTTTAGTGTGTTTCAAAAATCTTGATTGCTAGTGTCACAGACAAATGACCTGCTACTGTGCCAGTACCATTTAAGAGCGTCTTGGCTTATGACCATTTCAGAGATAACAGATGGCTTCCTACAACATGTTGATCTGTGAGGTTACACTCCTCTGTGAGAACTACTACCACTACTGTGTTATTTTTCTTTCATCTGCCACTTTAACCATTTCTTTCTTTCTTTGGTGTTTCCATTACTAGGAGTGTATTTGTCCTGTGGTTGGGTGGCACATTGGTGCAGCGGATAATGTTGTTGCCTCACAGCAAGAGGTCTTCAGTTTGATTCTCGGCAGGCTGCCTTCTGTGTGGAGTCTGCATGTTCTCCCTATGTTCATGTAGGCTTCCTCAACATGATCCAGTCTCCTCCCACATTCCAAAGAAATACAGTAGGTGGATTGGACACTCTAAATTGGCCATAGCTGTGAGAGTACGTGCAATTGTGTGGTATGGAACAACAACCACAGCGGGGCTAGCCACCAGGCAGTGTGAACCTTGGTTCTTTCAGTGTTGAAATGACATGCCAACCCCATGTGCAAAAATGAGAAAAAGGGGTTGTGGGTGAATTTATGGATGAATGGATGGATTTGCCTGTGATGTCATATATGTTGCACTAAGATAACATTCCATGACTACCAACTCACCCGCAGCCACTGAGCATACATGCACTGTAAATAAAAAACAAAAGGATAAATTGTCATCTATATTGTATAAGAATATGTGCATATATACTTGCCCAGCTTAGAGGGAACTCCAACTCTAAGTTTTGGTTGAAGAGTCTGTCCAAATTTAGTGAAGCAGAAAGTAAGTAACCTGAAATTGACAATCCACCAAGAGGATCTTATTATGCATCTGTTGATGCAAAAATAATTTGTTTCTTACATATGATACTAGTGACATTCCTCAGTTGGACTGTAGGTGGAATAAAGTGCTGTATAAAAAATCCTCAAGGAAGCAGAGATGGAAAGGAAATTATAGTTCTGCTGTACTCAGCCCTCATTTGACCAATACTTGAGTGCAAAGTACCATTTGGCTTGTACTTGACTAGGCACTTACAGCAGCTGGAGTGACCTCAGAGGTTCCTCACAAAGAAAATACAGAGTGTAAACAAGATGTCCTATGTGGATAGACTAAAAGCTCTATCACTTTACTCTGTCTCCTACCGGCTATTAAAATATGACGTATGCCTGACCTACAAAGCACTAACAAATCCAGCCCCGATGGACCTGCTATATATCATCAAGTCAAACAGCATGAGGGTCACCTGATTTAGGGATCTAAACATAGTCAGTGATTCAAACAAAACATGCTGGAGTCAGATACGTATCTCAGAGATTTTTTGGAACAGGCTTCATATTCACATTAAGCAGAGTCCTTCCCTGGTCCTTTTCAAACACAGTTTGGATCAATGGATGGGGAATAAAAAAGTCACACCCGGGGTAGTGGCTATGGCCCTTATGGATGGGGACAATCTGTAAGATACTCAATGCCGAGGCACAGATCTCTGACATCCTCTTGCCCCTAGGGGCCATATATAGGGTAAAATCAGACTATATTGGCTAGGCTTGTATGGGCTCTTAAGCCGTTAACTTAGAAATCTCACATGAACCTATGAAAGATGTGATCTCCAAAATCAGAATCCTCATTCACCAAAGTACCAAAGGAGGCTGGAATCTTAGAATCATTATCCTAAGAGTGCTTTACTATTGTATGACAGGGCAACCAAGTGGTTATGGCACACATGTCTGTAATGCAGACATTTTTTGAAGCAACCTGTGGAAGCAATCACTTCCTGGTGGGGTGATATTTGACAGAATATTCCCTTGGTGCAATGGCATTTGATAGTAGCATTTTCCAATTGGTAGTTCACCGCATGATAGCAGATGATATTGCAGTTAACAATTCAACTAGAAAGGGTTTAGATATGGACAATCCTTTCTTCCCTGGAGCAAAGGAGACAAACTGCTGTCCCACCTTCCAGAATTCATTGCACTTGCTTTGAGTATAACTTTCGTGATGGTGCCCGCACAGGTACTGAAGGGCTGTCTTTGCCCTGGTTTCTTCCTGTGCAAATAAAAGTAGGAGACAGAGGGACTGGTTTAAGGAGAGATGTGAAACCATTTTTTTAGAGTAAACTTGAGTTATTTTTGTAAGGAAACTTGGCCTGTGTGAAAGACCATGTAATGCTCCCCACAGATAGGATATTATTATTCCATAATTCTGACATGGAAGCAGTGACTAGAAATCAGACGACAGACAGACAGATAGACTGTGAGAACAAATGCCTTTATCACAGGGGAATATTGATAGATTATTGGTGCTGGAATTTTTATCTGAATATATAGGCATTCTTGGAAAATCATGCATAATGACTTCACAGTGCATAGCGAGCAGAAGTGCCCACATATTAGTAGTTGTAGAACTGGACACTAAAGGAGAAAGAGCAGAAGGCTCAGTGGAAGACAGTTGTACAAACGATGCCCAATATCAGCATTTTAATATGCACTATTTTTCCTTCAGTGTCACTGACATATTTATGAAAGAAAATCTTGTTCCATCATTGCTAAGGTTTGTCACAACCCCCTCTGTCTGAGACCACTGTTTCAACACTGTAATTAACATAAAGTCTGTGGTTAATCATCTGTTGTTCTGCTTTTTGCACTGTGACTGTAGGCGTTTGGGCTGTTTTTATACATACAACAGCTACTTGTGAAGTTTGATTTCCTCTATGACTGGTTGTTCCCTTGGGGGGGGGGGGGTCCAGCCCCACCTACATCTAGAGTTGCATTTCCTTTTATTTAGCCTGCTTTATGTCACTTACTCTAGTAACCATGAATCAGACACTTAACCTTAGCACTCCTAAAGTAAAACTACTAAAACATATAAACTCAGGTAGTCACGTCCTTCTCCTGCAGCATCCACTTCCGTAAACTTTGTAGTCATGCTATCAATGACTCAGAAGAAATTAGTGCTACTTCCTTGTTTAACCCTATTCCTCCTAAGCTGACTTTGGCTAGCTGACTGTATCTCCCCTATCTACATAATTTCAATGCAAGAGGCACATCTTATACCTGTCATTTTAAAGCTTTCATACGTACTTATCCCTGTTTTTGTCCTTGCTTGCCTGCAGTCTTACACACCACTTCTGACCATAGTAGAATTAGAAATAAAAGTTAAAACTATACACCACTCCATGTATCCTGTTCAGTAAGTAACACTATACAGATGCTCAGAACAGCTCTGTGTGTATTCATAGTACAGTGACTACAGGATGTTTAGGGGATGAACTAGTACTAGGGAGGATCTTTTACCATAGTCTTGATGTTTTGGCTGTTTAGAAAACTTTTCTAATATCCAACATCCTTGCCTTTGAGAATCTGCCCCTAGGATTCATTATATTTAGACAGAACAGGCAATACAAAGGGAAAAGTGGCATGGCAGTCATTCATATAGAATCTGTACAGTGTATAATCTGCTGATTTACCTGTCTGACTTTATACATACAGAGTCTGTCCTTCTCTGACTGCAAATAAACAAATCAAAATGATGCAACTTAGCTTGTTTCTGTATTCCATCAGACTTCCCTAATATTATCACTGAAGAAGAGAGCGAGCAGCTTGAATATAATATAAATAAAAACTTGTGATCAGTCAGGTCCAGCAAAGTGGACAGGTAAAGCCCTGACTATGATGCATGTGACCAGAGTTTGACTAGCAGCTGAGATACCTGTAGAAGTTGGCAGGAGAGTGAAAAGCCACTGTGGTCCTATTTTGAGGGGATTGAGGTTGCTCTAGCTCTCCACTTGGGTGACACTTATCAGGAGCACTAGGTGTTTCAACCATGGAGCATGAGACTGTTTGCAAGTGCTGCCTGCATGCACATAAGCTGAGAAACTCTGTGCATGTACATTCCCTATGGCCAGTAGTGCAGACATGGAGTTCTGTGAACTACTGCAAGGAAGGGGGATGCTGCAATGGGGGAGGGGGGCTGTCCCACCTGACTGGTAAGCTGGCCTGCCTCCTACTACCTGACTGCTTCATAAAAGGGGAACACGGGCTAGGAAGGCACCCTGTGGGCATGAATGAATGGGATGCAATACTTTTGCTTGTTGGTGATGCCCATCTCTCACCCTCTTTACTGATAGAATGAATGGGCCAACTGGGTGAAAGCAGTGGAGCCATTGGGTAGGTCTAGCAGGGACAAAAAAAAAAAAACAACTAAAAATAAAAATAAACTTGTGATCATGGAAGATTTTAGTATTGACTAATAACTTTCCTAAGATCCATTTTCACATCACAGTGCATTTGTGTTTAGACTGGTATGGCTAATTATGGTAACTGTAAGAATAACTAAAATCTGTGGTAAAGAAATCATATCAGGCTAGATACTTCTATTTGCATCTGAAAATATTGCCATTACTGATCTTACTGTGGACACCATAAACAGTGACTGCTTAAATTTAACATCTGATGTCAGGGCAAGAACCTGAAACCACATCTCTACTCTTTGTTGAGAAATGTCAGGAGATTTAATGCCAGTGGAAACAGACTCATACTCAGTGATCTTGACTAGCCTCTCCTGTTCACTGCTCCTTTGGACTTTGCAGTTATGAATTTTAACTCCATATTTTTGTCCATTCTCACCCACTTAGCCATATAAAATAACACTGAGTCTAATCTACATCCTTATCCTGGACAATAATGAAGATTAAGGTACTTATATTGCAGAGTGACACAATGTGGCTTCTACACTGTGACTACTGCCTCTTTTGAGCACTTTAAAGAAGTCAAGTATTACATCAACTATACTGCTAAACAGAAAATGACAATTTACTGACCATCAAACCAATAGCATACACAATCCAGAATAGTTGTGGTCAGGGATTCAACACCTACTGCATCCTCACAGAAGAAAATAGCCTACCCATTTTCTCTTTTGAGTTTTTAGAGAAAAAAAAAAAGAAAACAGAATAATTCAGTGCCAGTTTTGACACTGTTACTCCAAAAAGCTCAGTTATTACTTCTACTACAGATGTTAACTGCTTCAGCCCAACAGGTAACCTATCTCACTTTTAAAACTAACTTAGCCATACTGAAAAAGTTCTTATGCTTAAACTTTGCTTGAAGGTTACTACTTTCCTGCTGCCCCATTTTTTTGAAAATGCTTCTTTTTCTGTGTTACTGTACTGACAAACTGTTCACACGTGAAAAACATTTCCCTAATCTATAAAGCAACAATAATAATCATGTGTTTACCTAACAGTGGTCATTCAGCTGCACTCACTAAATATGTCTCTTGCCTTTCTGTGTCTACCTTCTAAAATGTTGGAAAAATACACACTCTTTTATCAAGATTCACAGCTTGCTGTTTGAGAATTCATGATACAAGTATTTAGCAAACCAAGGCTTTAGGAGAAAATAAAAATCAAAAAAGGAAGAAGCTGTAGTGCAACATAGCGTGTGTGTGTGTGTCTGTGGGGATGCATTCCTGAGCATGTCATCCATCCAGTGAGATGCTAAACTGAGGTCCCATCTCTTTGAATTAGTGGTAGCTCCGGTGGATGTAAAACATCCTAAGGCACCTACCAAAACAGTAGGCAAAGTTCCTTGATGCCCTGCCATATTTCCACTAGTAGTATAAATGCCACCACGGTTCTCTCCCCATGATAAAAAGACCACAAGCCTAGTGGGACTAACCAGGTCAACAAAGGATAAATAAAAAATAAAAGTTCGCAAAAAATAATTAGAAAGAAAAAGAATTAATGTTTATAATGTGACAAGAATGTTTGTTTGTCTTTCGACTTTTCCCGGTTAGGGGTCACCACAGCGGAACTCCGATCTGCTAATGATTGGCAGTAGATTTTCACAAACGCCGAGGTGCCAGCTCGACGTCCAACCTTCAACAAAGGCACGCCCTTACGCATGTCTTTCAAATGCCACACAACCACGGGGAGGACATGCACACTCCACACATATACTGAAAAGGATACCTCTTTGTTATGTAACACACAGATTACAGGGAATGATAACACTATTCAATCACAAAACCTTTAGTCTACAGAGAATTACATCATTTTCCAACACAGAAAGTAGAAAAAAAAAGGCAAGAAGCAGGCTAAAAGGAAGAAATCTAAGAATATTACTGTAAGAACAAAACAGTAGAAAGACTGAAAGTGACAACATGGCTGAGTCTGTATAAGCGCAGAGACAGCTAGATGAGAATCACATGCTTACAAATGAAATACGTAGTGGAAACAAAGAGATTAATGGGACTAATAGTGATTAAATCATTCTTTTGTAATCATTGATAGAACAAACATTACTAAACTTGAAGTGGGCCATCTGCTCATAAAATCATATGCCAGTAATTGAAGATTCAATTAATAGCGGAACTGATACGTAATATTTGCAGAGAGGATAATTAACAATGAATAGTGTTATGCTTGCCAGGAGCAAAAATGCAGGATGTGAGTAGGTCATTAGAATGCCTTAATGCAAGGGTGTATGGAACTGTTTATGTTCTTCATTTGATCACTGCTGCAGTAGCCTAAACTATATGGGTTATGTCCTGCCAAGGGCATAATGGCTTGCCAGCTTCCAAAGTTCAGGGCACCTTCCATATGCCTAAACCTTTAGTCAGCTTGGACTGAGATCACTAGAAGTTAAGGTGGTGTGCCAAGCCCTTCAGACTTTTTCTGCTGCCAAAGAGAACACTCCTCTGTGGGCTTTCAAGGATCAACAGTTGGCTTATGCTGTTCCATTGCTCGGCAGAAAAATTCCTTTTGGAAAGAACGATTCCATCTAATATTTTGTGACAGAAACTGTCCCTTTTCTGGAAAAAAAAAAAAAAAAAAAAAAATATATATATATATATATATATATATATGTGTGTGTGTGTGTGTGTGTGTGTGTGTGTATATGTATATATATATATATATATATATATATATATATATATATATATATACATATAAGTACTCTTTTATTGACTGACGTGACATTTTTCACTTTTAAATGGAATGTGGTAAACAGTTGTTAAAACTTATCGAAACCTATATTTTCTGTGGTGAAACTGGTGTTATTTTACTCTTAGGGGACTGGCAAAGTGCTTTTTACTGTATTTTAGGGAAAAACATACTGTTTTACAATTTACCTAATTTACCTATTGCTGCTTAACTTCCCTGGACATTAGCATCTTTTCAGCCTAATCTTGGACCAATATACTAGTTCCTTGGTTATACCTTCTTCCTGCCACAAAAAAAAAAAAAAAAGGTTGTTATACAGCCTTTGCCACCACAGCAGGCTGATATTTTGCCACAGTCGCAGGTGGGTAACTCTGCTGTGTTCAGTGCTGGTCTTTGGATCACTCATACTTTTCCTTGGGTCACACTGATGTTGTCCACACAGCCACCATGAACCAGGGTTAAACACATCCTCTGCAGCTGTTGGTATGCCCTTGTCAGAGAGGGGAGAGCCACTCTTGTCAGTCCTGGGAGAGAGTGCAGGGAATGCCTCTCTGCTTAGCCAGAAAGCTGTGTCTATACCTAGGGAGGTGATTGCTGGCAGTTCTATATCTTTGTCTTCAGGAATTCATAGCAAAAAGAAACAAAAGACTAAATATATAATTTCTCCTATCTCAGTGACACTGGACAGAAGTAATTTATTGGGCTTAGCTTTGGATAGTCCCTGTGAAGGATTCTCTTTCTCTGAGACTATTTTTAGAATGAATCAGTTGTTTCAGTGGGAAAACAGTGATATTTCTCAGTCCCCCCAAAAATATTACAATTTATTACACCTGGAATTTCCTGAACCTATTCATATTACTCTTGTTCTTTCTGCTTTGGAGGATGTTTTTGTCACAGCCTGCAATTTCCATGACAGTCATCTTGCTGCCTCTCCAAAAAATCAGGCAGATTATATAAAATTCCTCAGTTTTTCAGTTTTTATACACTAGTCCTAGACCTGATCCAGCAGCTGTAGCTTTAGTAAACTCAACTGCTGCTAAGTATTTTGTTAATATTTATCCCTCTTCTTCTGAAAAGTTTTGAGGAAAAGCATATGCTCCTGCAACTCTAATTTTTAAAATTTGTAACTGTCAGAGTCATAGGTTCATAGATTAGTACTAAGCTAACTGCCCTTGTGAGCCATTTTTAAGCCTAGCCAATTATCCCTTGTGAGACTCAAGCCCTGCAACTTGTGTTTGTAAGGCAAGCACCTTAACCTTTAGGCCACCCTCATATATTGAAGTTTATCCTGGCCAATTGTGAGAATACGTTTTGGGATTTCTTTTCTCTTGTGAGGAAAAGTCTGCTTTCTGTAATTTGGCATTTATTGTTTCTTGAGTCACTGCTCATTGCTGAAAATGTGCACATGACTCTACAGATGTCACTTCCAGGGCTGCAGCCACTGCAATCATTATGACGATGTTTGCCTGGATGCATTTACAAAATCTCCCAGAGGATATCAAAAATAAAATTTTGAATTTCCCTTGGTTAGAGAAATAGTTTTTGGACTTTTTTTTCTGCAGAGGTCTTTCAAAATAGTGATGAGAGTGGGGAAGCCGTTTCAGGGGATCTCTCAGATTTTTCATCCCTCCTTATCTAAGTTTTACTAAAGGATTCTATCCTCCCTCACCCAATGTTAATAAAAAAGAAAATAAATAGTCCCAGCAATCTTCTGCTAAGCAGACATTTAAAAATCAGTGGCAGGGTGGTTCAAAAAAGAAATAAGGAATCCCACATATAAAGGACAGTCTTATAAGTCTGAATGACTATATGATGGACTTTCCTCCTGACTCCCACCCTGGCAATCCTTTAATTCTTCCAGAAAGTCTGAACCTCCATTTCTCTCTTTGTCAACTGATTGCTTCAGATATATGGGTTCTTAGAGTAATCCATTAAGGTTATAGATGCTGGTGGGAGTCCCTTTCTCCTTCCCAGAGGACTCTTCCTCATCCTACAGGCCAACCTCTTTTTTTCTTTCCTGTAGTCTCAGTGTATGATAGAAACTGTTCTTCTTCTTCCTCAGTTAGGAGAAGGATTTTATTCAAGGATATTCCTGGTTTTAAAGAAAGATGCCTCCTGGAGATCAGCATTGGACCTTTCCTTTCTGAACCAGTTATACAATTGTCCAAGTTCAGAATTATGTCACTTCACAACTTGTCACACTTAATTCCCTATTTGAGATTCCTGATGACATTAGATTTAAAAGATGCATATTACCGTGTTCCTATGGACCCAGACTTGAGGCATTTCCTAAGATTTTATTGTGTTTGGATCAGATTATCAGTTCTTTGCCTTATCCTTTATGTTATCTACTGCTCCAAGGGAGTTCACAAAGTATCTATCTCCTGTGATAACCTACTGCAGGTTGCAAGATACTCACGTTTGTTGTTTAGACAACTTGCTTATGCAGAGTTTTTTTAAAGTGTCAGGAATCGCTCACTTGGGAAAGTAATCTCCTACACTGGCTAGGATTACAAGAGGACATTCAGAAGTATTTTCTTACTCCTTTTCACAGGACAGACCATAACATAACACCATAGAAGAGATGCTAGCTTAAATTACTGCTCTCAAATCTCTAAATCATCTGTGGTCTCTGGGACCTCTACAAGTATTTATTGACAACACCACAGTGATGCAGTACATAAGCAGCCTGGGGGGAACCAGATCTAATCCTCTCTGCAGACTAACCATGGTAGCCTGGAATATAACTTTTCAGCACAATCTCAATTTATAAGCATCTTACATTCCGTAAGAGCAAAAATGTGTGCCAGACACATTTGAGCAGGACCAGTACAGACCTTCATGAATGGAAGCTGAATTAGAATCTTCCAATATTTGATCTATCTGTGGGGAACACTTCAAACTGATTTTATGTCTCCTCTCTAAACAATCAATAGGCAAAATTCTGCTCCAGGACTCCATGCTAGTAGGCCTGAAAGACAGTTGCCATTTCTTTTCCTTGGACAAGAATGTTCCTGTATGCTTTTCCAACCTATCTACTAATATTTGTGGTTATTCTGAAGATTCAGAGGGACACCACAAACATCATTATGGTGAATCCCTTCTGTCCTAGGCAGCAGTAACTATTCTTCTGAAAATGGGCAATTACCACAAGCTTCCCAACAGGCTAGATTTGCTCACACAAGACCGGAGCTGTTTGATACATCCCAAACAAAAATAACTACAACTGACTGCATGGATGACTGGATCACAATACCTTTTAGGCACCTTTTTTTCAGAAGGTGTGCAGCAAATATTAATACAGGCAAGAAAGTCTGCTGCTAGAAATGTATTTATTTATTTTATTTCTATTTTACATTTGTTGATCGTGATAGTCGGACTGGATACATGTCCATTTTCAGCAGAGGCCCGAGGAGAAAAGCTGGACACATACATACAGAAAAACTGTTACATTAAACAAGTTAAAACACTGTTACAGATACAATTGATAGGTTAAAAGTCAATCCTTCTATCATATATAAATCTGATTTGTTAAAGTTTATCAAATTAGGAAGCAATGTAGGGGTGGCCAAAAGACCTCTTTAGCACTCATTTATATTGCCAGAGTTAGTCAGGCTTAGAGCAAGGACATAGCCATTGCATTTTAAAGTACTGTTTTATACTTTTTTTTTAATTGGATTATAGCAGGTTATGAAGTAAGCTTAGCAGGAAGTGAGTTCCATATTTTGCCAACAGAGTTGGCATATAGAGAGTCTCCAGGTGAGTTGTTAGCACTGAGTGTTTGGACTAGTAATTTGTTGGATGAGCGAAGTGACTTGAGGTTACTGTAAGGGGTGATAATGTTTGTAAGTACGGGTATGTTTTCAGGTTGGTAGAGAATTTTATGTGCTACTATTAGCTGATTGTACTGATGTTGGATAGGCAATTCTAGCCACCCTAGATTCCTTAGGTTCAGACAGTGCTGTGTTCTGTATGGTGCTCCAGTGGCAAATCTAGCAATATGATTAAAGCAGCAAGAGAGTTTATTAAGGTCAGACTTACTCAAATTTGTAAAGAGAGGGGATGCATAAAGGAGGGTGGAAAGTAGGTGTGTATGGGCAATAACAGTCCTATAGTGAGCCAATTGTTTATTAATTTTTTAATAGTTTAATTAGTATTTGTATCAAATGTGAGGTTATTGTCAACTGTTACACCTAAGAGTTTGGTACAGGGGTCTGGGACAATGACAGTGCCATTATTAGATTTTATAGTAAAGGTAGGAGAGGAGGCTTTATGAATGTGGGGAGAAAAGCAGCAGCTTCATTTTGTTAAGGTTTAATAGGAGACGTCGATTACAGAGCCAATTTTTGACCATATTAAAAACATTTTGGGATAGAGTCTGCAGACTTAAAGAGGAGGTGGCAAAGCAAATCAAAGTGGAGTCATCTGCATATTGAATACAGGTGGGTGTTGGGATGACTGTGTACAGGTCATTAATAAAGATATAAAATAATAGGGGTCCTAATATAGAGCCCTGAGGGATCCCAAGGGTGATAGGTAGAAGGGAAGATAGTTTGTTCTGCCATAGAACAGCCTGTTGTCTACCACTTAGGTAAGATTTGAACCACTGGATAGCCTGGACATCTAAGGGAATTATTTTGATTGTGTGTATGAGTAGTTGATGGTTGATCATGTTGAAGGCTTTAGAGAGATCAAGAAAGAGGGCAGAAGAAAGCTGATGGTTGTTTCAGTTTTGATTAATAACATTGGAGAAGGAGAGGAGGGCTGTGGTTGTACTGTGGAATGGTCTGAAACCATGCTGAGAGTTAGCCAGGAGATTGTGCTGAATGAGATGGCTCAGGAGTTGTTTATGGATGCACTTCTCCATAATTTTAGCCAGGGTGACAAGATAGCTATGGGCCTGTAATTTGACAGTTCAGTGGAACGGCCCACTTTGTGGAGTGGAATAACATGGGATGTCTTCCAGATGTAAGGGATAGTGGCTTCTGATATAGTTCTATTGATCAGTATAGAGATCGGGTATGCTATGGCATCTGCAGCTTTTTGTAGATACTCAGCTGGGAGGAGATCTGATACAAGGGTGGTTGGTTTTAATATCTTGATTAGGGTACAGATAAGTGATGTGGAGACTGGTTGAAAGTTAAAGGGGAGTTGAGAACTTGGTGTGGTGGCATTTGGACTCGGGCAACTGGGAGATAGTTGGTTAGCTAGTGATTGAATAGTTTCTGTGAAGAAACTATTGAAGGTATTGGCAACATCCTCCTGAGGTTTTTGGTTAGTAGCTGAGGGGGTAGGAGTTGTGGATTGCCCTGGGTGAATAAGTTTATGTATGCCTGCCCAAAACATTTGCAGATTGTTTTGATGCTTCTGCTGTAAGTGGCAGTAATTTTTTTTTCTAGGGTGGTAGATTTTTTTTGTGTTGTTCCTTAATTGTCTATATATAAGTTGATCTAAGGGGGATTTTGTGGTATGCCAAGTGGTCCAGGCTTTGTTTCTAAGTAATATCATTTGTCTGGTTTCTTTTGAAAGCCATGGTGCAACTTTTGTTTTAATCCTTATAGAATGTGCAGGTGCATGGGTATCAAGGCTGGCTAGGAATTTGGCGTTGAAATATAATACAGCTTTTTCAAGTGGGAGATGTTTTAGGACTGCCGAATTACATGGTATGAGTTCATTCTGGAAACTAGTAGGGTTAAAGTTCTTGTTGTTTCTAACTGTTTTGTAAGTAGGTTGGTAAGGGATGTCAGTCTTATGCCTGATTATATAGGTAAGAAAATGATCACTTATGTCTTCAGGTAAATTGCCGGCCTTATACATATGGGGATGGCTGTTAATAAGTATCCAATCTAGGGTACTATCTTTGTTGTTAGGTTTACTGATCCTAGTCAGGAAGGATATGATCTGAGTAAATCCATATAGATTTACATGTATGGTAGGAGATTCTGAGGAACAAATATGCCAGTCGATGTTGAAGTCTCCTAGAACAATGGTTTCTTGAGGGTAGTTACTAGACAGCCAAGAGAGGATATTTTCTACGGTGTTGGCATTATTACCTGGGGGAATGTAAACAGGCTATATTTATACTTTTGTTTTAATTAATATGAAGCTTAGTAATGGGAATTTCAGCATTGTCAACACGGGGTGGTTGTGTGGAATCTGAGGTCACATCTAGAGTAGTTTTGTATAGTACAGCTACACCTCGTCCCTTCCTAGTGGTATGGTCTAGCCTTAGTATGTTATAACCTGGTGGTATAACCTCATTATCTGCCATTGATGGTTTTAGCCAGGTTTCAGTAAGACATAGTATATCCAGGGAATGTGTATCTGATAGTGCATGCAGGTGATGGACCTTATTGTTTAAGCTTCTAATATTTAGGTGGCTGACCAGGAGTGAGTTCAAATGTCTATTTAAAGTTTGTAAGTTAGTGGGAGTAGTAGTATTGGGGCTAGGATCTACGAATGAGTTTGGGCCAGGGTTTGGATGAATGTCCCCATCCCTTGAGAGGTTGCCTTGTAGTCTAATTATGAGGTTCAGGAATTTAAATATTAGTCTTAGGTAATTTTTGGTTTTGGGATTGATATATCAGGATCTAATGGGTTGGTGGAATTTTGTATCCAAGGAGTTAGTTGCAAGGGGGATTATTAAGTGGTCTGATTTAATTTGAATTACTGGGGTGGAGGTTTGGCTTCTTGGGTAGTGGTAGCCTAGGTGGGACAAATTTTCATAGGTGGTGAGAAGATATGGAATTATCAACAAGGGTAGTAGGCAAAATAATAGTATTAATTTGAAAGGTTTCACTGCCAGTAACAGAGGCATTATCTGGATATGAGCTATGACATTTGACCAACTTGGGTAGAAGGATAATGAGGATAGGTAAATAGGGAGGGTCCTGATAATGTCTGGAGAATTGTTGATTGGTTCTAGAAAGTGGGGGAGTGGCTTTAGAGCTATAAGTTTAGGAGTGCTAGGGGTGGGTGGCATTTGGGGGCAGGGCGGGGCAAGCAGAGAGGGGCTTTACCAAACCACGAGATACCTGAGGTTGTGCATACAATGTAAGTACTTATTAATTGTAAAAGTCCTATTTCTTTAGCGTGAGACTACTGTGTTTAAGTAAAAGTTTGAGGGTAGTAAAATACGTGTGTTTGCCCCTAGGTATAATTACTCTAGCGACTGTACGCTAGCCAATTTTTATCAGTTCGTTTTTATGGGAATTCAGGGGATTAGCTAGGTGCGCTGTGGACCCAGTTCAGTTAAACTACAAAGAACACACAAAGAGTAGTTTTAAGCTAGAAACCTTAGCAGTCTTTCATACAGTGGGACAGGACAGGGTAGATTTACGTTTTAGGACAGGACATTTTTAGCTTTCTGTTTTAGGATACAACAGGGTATTGTCCTTCTAGCATTGTGAGCCTTTCAGATAGGGAGCCGTAGTGGGGCAACACCTAGTAAAGGATACAATAATTAGAGCTGTTCTATCATAATACCAATTTATGTCCTTAGAGCCACATTGTACAATCATCAGTAAATGCATCCATACATATTAGGAGCAAATATGTAATATACAGTAACCATTGTAGTGTAGGTCCCTAGCAAAACATATAGTATTACACAGTAATGTTTTAAATGTATACCAACAGATCACCACTTAATCCTGCAACAGTAATACAGTATTAATAACTAGTGTGTTAACACTTGGCATAAGCAATCAAGTAATACTTCTAAATACATAGCTAAGTCAAGAGATTTCTTTTATTTTAACTAAATGATTTAATCAACATGTAAATTAGACCTTTTGTTAGTGTTCTAATCACTAATTTGACACTGCGTTCACTATGCAGATACTTTCACCCATAGACTTCCCTAGGAGCAGTTACACCCGTTTAGAGGTTATCAGATCTTATGTTAGCACAAAACATTTAAAATAGTACACTGTAATCAACTGACAAATAATACTAAGAAGAAATTCCTAGTTTGAGCAATTCCACGCATTAGGAAGCAAGATAATAATCTGGTGGTCCCCTGTCATAAACAAACTCTACAACAGAAGGAGGAAACTGATGCAGAATAAGGTGAGGTCCCAAGACTGGAAAAACTCCCTTATCAGCCTCAACAAAAAGTTGTGATCCCTCATCAAATCCTTTAAAGCTAGCTATGAAAACAAAATTGCATCAGATAGTAAAGACAACTACAAGGCCTTCTATAGTTATGTAAAGAATCTCCACAGCAATACCCAGATTTGCTTTGAGCTACTGCACAATGGTACCTCCCATACCGAGCCAACAGATATTGCCAATAATTTAAATAAATCATAATCAAAATTTTTATTTTTAAATTAAAAAAAAATTCCAGATGAAGGGGAATCACATTATAGGGAAATAAGAATCTACCTTAAAATGTCTAGGAATTGAGTTATGCAAGGATAATAATGAATTATTCTCAAAAAACTACAATATCATCAATACAATTAAAATCTCTGTGGAAAAGTGGAACAAGATAACATTAACATTTGAAGATAAACTACAGTTAAAAAATGGTTTTGCTACCCAAGATTCTATATATAGCTTTGGTAATACAACTGTTACCAGAAAGACATATACTCAAAGAAATAAACTCATGTCTAATAAAACTTTTATGGTTTCCCAAAAGAAACAGAATATCTTTAATACATCATATCAGACCATGGAAACAGGGAGGATTAAGCTTTCCTGATATTGAAACATATATAAAAGCATCAACATCTAAAACAATCTTAGACTGGATAAGTCCAAATTATTCTGCAAATTGAAAAGAATTACTAACTGTAATATCAATAAATGAATTTGATTTACAAAAAAAAAAAATTCAAATAACAGATAAAAACAATTTCCCATGGCACATATTATGTATTAGTATGCAATATAACATAACTATGCCCACTAAAACTCATATGCTTAAAATTATTAATGCAAATATAGATTTAAAAAACTGGTTTGATCTTTTAACACCATTCATAGTTACAAAGAGCTATCCACATAAAATATACAGAGAAATCATTAAATCATGGGAACAGAAAGGATTTGTTTGTTGGTTTCAACGTATCAAAGAACTAAAAGTTCTGGATATGCAAACAATAGAAACAACATACAAAATTTCACAACAAGATTGGCTAACTATGCAAAGCATTCTGACATATTCGCAAGATTTATGCAGAATAATTAGTAATTCTTAATTTAAAGAAATACCTAAACTTACGAAATACCTATATGAAATCATATATAATGATTATGACATGGGAAATACTATTTCAAAATTTTACAAGATATTGATAAATTATAAAACAACACCCAAATCCTTATATTGGAATTATATAACAAAAGGACACTCATTACAGCTAACTGAAGAAATTAAATAAAATATTTTATTATCAATAAAACATACATCCTTTACACAATAAAATTGGAAATGCTTGCACAGAGCATTCTTAACTCCAGATAGAATTACTAAAATTAATTCTTCCACAAAGGGAATATGTTGGAGGTGTGAGCAAATAGGAAATTCACTCCGGGGATCATGTCAGTCGCCTGCTAGACAGGGGTCCAGGGAAGTAAATATTTTGGGAAGAAATAGCCAGGGAATTGTTATGGCTAGGCTTGTATAGGCCCTAGGGCTGATAGCCTAGTACCAACCTATGAACCTATGAAATACACAATGCAGATTGGAATCACATTTTTTTTTGACTGTGTTAAAATTAAGCTATTTTGGAATGGCATTAAAAACTTTTTGCAAGCTTTATTTAATGAATTGTTTAACGTATCTAAAGTTCTGGTATTATTAAATGTGTACAAAGGTCCTCATCTGAAGGAGTCAAATATGTATCTAGTATGGACAATACTTGCAGTCTCAAGGAAGTGTATAACAAGAAGATGGAATACAAGCAAAATACCGACTTTGGAAGACTTCTACAACCTACTGAAGACCACAGCATTGTTGGAAATTAAAATTAAAGAATTAAGGATTCATCCTAAGCCATTTATAAACAATCCATGGAAAAATGTCTTATCATTGATTGACACTTTATAATAACTGAACAGATACACTCTGATAACTGGATTGTTATACCTATAAAGTAATTGTATATATTGAGCTTTGTTATAGTGTCATTGCTGATGTTAGAAGTGTACATAGTTATTTAAGATGGTGTATACACATACTATGGAATTTATTCAACTGTATTTGAAAAATAAAAAAATTTTGAGAAAAAAATACACAGCTAAGTCAAGAGATTTTTTTCTTTTAACTCAATGAGTTAATAAACATGTAAATTAGACCTTCTGTTAGTGTTCTGATCGCTAATTCAACACTGCGTTTACTATGCGGATAATTTCACACATAGACTTCCCTAGTAGCAGTTTCATGCGTTTAGAGGTTATCAGGTCTTATGTTAGCATAAAGCATTTAAAATAGTACACTGTAATCAGCTGGAAATTAATACTAACAAGAAATTCCTAGACTGAGCAATTCCACGCATTAGGCAGCAAGATGATACATATAAGCAGTTTAATTACATACCACATCACAAAAAGGCAGCAGAATGGGTCCAGGAGCACAGGGGAATTTAAAAAATGGTGGTCTGTGTGTTGGGAATTAGTAACCTCAGTTCAGTGGCTGGGAAGGGGGAAGAGATCAGGTTGCTGATAGGCTTTATCAAACCATGATATACCTTAGGTTGTGCATACAATCTAAGTACTTATTAAATTTAAAAGTCCTATTTCTTTAGTGTGAAACTACTGTGTTTTAGTAAAAGTTTGAGGGTATTAAAATACTTGTTTTTGCCACTAGGTATAATTACTTAAGCAACTGTATGCTAGCCAATTTTTATCAGTTAGTTTTTATGGGAATTCAGTGGATTAGCTAGGTGTGCTGTGCACCCAGTATAGTTAAATTACAACGAATACACAAATAGTAGTTTTAAGATAGAAACCGTAGCAGTCTTTCATAGAGTGGGACAGGACAGAGTAGATTTCTGTTTTAGGACAGGGCAGTTTTAGCTTTCTGTTTTAGGATACAACAGGGTATTGTCCTTTTAGCGTTGTGAGCCTTTCAGATAGGGAGCCGTAGTGGAGCAACACCTAGTAAAGGATACAATAATTAGAGCTGTTCTATCATAACACCAATTTATGTCCTTAGAGCTACATTATACAATCATCAGTACATGCATCCACACACATTAGGAGCAAAAATGGAATACACAGTAACCGTTGTAGCATAAGTCTATATTACCAAGTATATTACCAAATGGAAAAGTTTTTCTAGTTGATGCCAACAAAAGAACCAGCACCCATAGATGGAGAGTGTTTCTCTTGTTCTACAGTAATTGTTTGAGCTCCTCTCCTATGGCCTGTCTTACTCCTTGATAAAGGTTAATTTGTTGGTTATTTCAACATATTTGTCTGTAGATCCCCCTCTTTCATTGCAGTCTCATGTGAAAATGTTTTTGAAAGGGTATTTCACGAGAAGCCACCCTCCTTTGGAACTCAAATTTGTGATGGAAAAAAATATCTCTTGCTTCATTTAAACCATCTCATCAGGCTAACTTGAGGTTCTTGACATGGAAAATAGTCTTACTCATTCCTCTGACCTCTGCAGAAGTTTAATTTTTTACAAAGATAGGGTTTCTTTGAGAAATAATCTTTTTTTTTTGTTCCTAAAGTGGCATCCAACTTTACTTTAAGCCAAACTATCCATCTCTCCGTGTTCTTTTCAGACTCTAAAAAGGAAAGAGAAAAGTTACTTCATACCTGAGATATCTACAGACAACTAAGGTATTATCTTGACAAAACAAAACCTTTCAGAACTTCTGATTATCTTTTCATTTCTTGTGAAGATAAGAACAAATGACAACCAGTGTCAGACAAACTATTTCCAAATGGTTGTGTCAGGCTATTATTTTTTGTTACTCCTATCAAAACAAAACTATTCTAGCCAAGGTCAAGGCTCATTCTGCTGGGGCATTGGCTTCTTCTTTGTTTTTTGCAAAGGGTGTGATTCTGGAAGTATTCAGCAACCTGTCTGTCTGTGCTTATTTTTACAAAGCATTATAAACTAGATTCCTTCTCCAAGTCTAAGACAGACTTTTCTAGGATTGTTCTCCTTGGAGCTCCTAGACCCTCATCCTTCCTCCTTCCAGTCTACCTAAGCTATAGTAATTTAACCATATAGAGTAAGCTACTGCAGCAGTGATCAAATGAAGAACATAGCACAGGTGTATAACTAAATGTACCATAACAGTAGATGTTTGAATGATCACTGCTTCAGTAGCCACTCCCTCCCCATCTCCCTTGTTTTTTTTTGTATATTTTTATGACAGGGTGTGGACATTTATTATTTTTATTATTATTATTATTCATAATAATTATTATTTTCCTGGTATTGTCCTTCTTAGGGCTTTAGCTTTTCTTTCTCTCTCTCTCTGTCTCTCTGATGGCATGAAAGCTCTGAAGGGCTTGGAGACCAAACCTAACTTTTAGTCAGCTAGGAAAAGATGGTTTGTGTGCATGGGAGGTGCCCTGAAGCTTTGGAACTGGCTGGCTGTTATGGCATTGGCAGGACATAATCCATGTAGCTTAGGGTACTGCAGCAGTGACCATTCAAACATCTACTGTTATGGTAAGTTCACTTGCAAGACTGTACTTTATTCATATCGGTTCAAAATATCTAATTTTCCAGGATTTGTTGACTATTAGTTGAGAACTTATAGCCCTCTTAGATAGCATAGCTTGTATGGGTGTTGGTACATATTTTTCACAAATCACATACAGAAAGAATATTCAGGTTTGTAGGAATGAACTTTTTTTGGGGGTAAACACCCACATAAAAAAAAACATTTTTAAAAAGTGGAAATATGTGGCACACTCAAGCCTAATTTTGGGAATATGTGTATTTAGACAGGATGGAGTCCACTTGTTAAGACAAGGGAAGAGAATTTTTTTGCAGCAGATATATTGCAATATTTGACTAACACAAGAGAAATTTTTCCCAGGTCAGAAATGTAACAGATCACAGACAGCAAACTTTGATTTATCTGTACTGGTTGTTAATGTTAAGAGTATTAGTAATGAGTTTTTTTTATTGGAAAATTTAATACATTCACATAAGCCTAATACTATTTTTATTTGTGAAATATGATTAAAGAAGAATGACGGTAAACCAGTTCTGTCTGGGTATAAATGTTTTTACTGTAACAGGTATTCTAACAAAAAATCAAGTGAAGGTGTTATAATAGAGATTAAAGATTGTTATGAGATCTATGATTATTACATGTTTAATAATAACAGCAGTACTACAGATTGTGTAACTGTTGCAACAGAGGCAACCCTGGGACAGATTACAATTGTTGGAGTGTATAGACTACCAAAGTCAAGGAATTCAGACATTTCTAGAATGAAACACAGGACAGAAAAATAAGAGTAGCTTGGGACTTAAATTTACGCGAACCAAATTGGAGTAATATTGATTTTACATTAGTAAGGAAATTATTTACATAGTATTTTCAGGAGGAACAATTGTACCAGATTGTAAACAAACTTACTAGGGAACAGAACATGCTGGACATTGTTGTGTTTTGAAGGAAATGATTGTTAAGTCATGGCAAGTTTTACCACCTTTTTTTTCAAAAACATTTTTATTTTGTTTTCATTATAAACATATGCAAATGTACATATAACAAATACAATAAAACAATAACAAAAATATTTACAATATGTATATTCATCCATGATAAACAATCATTTTATCCATGAGAAGTTATCAGCATTTGTTCAAAAGGTTTTCCAATTTTTGCCATGCTATTTTTTATGAGTAATGTTATGGGTTCTATAACAAATAATTTGCAGTTCTTTTTTACAAAGAACTTTTGCTAAATTAATAAAATCTTTAAACATTAACTCTTGTTTAAAGTTTTACCACCTTTGATGTTAAGTGATCATAAAGTTATAAAGGTTAAATTATTGCTAGATAATAATGCCAGTGTGAAATCTAAACTAATGCACAGAAGATTAATTACATCCTATCTAGAAGCAAAACAGTCACCATGTAGAGTTAATTGGAGTGACATGTTCAGTGGAAAGACTACAAAGAAATATGGCAAGTTTGGAAAGTGAAATTGTTTGAATGCAAAAAAATTCAAACAATGTTTAACATTAAGAGCTAGGTAGAGGTTAGGATGATAAGTTTTCATAAAAACAAGATACTCAGTTAAGATGAGAGATAAAAAATGTAATAAATTTAAGCACGGTCAAACTCTGAAAACTGAAATAAACAAACTGAGCAGACTAAGCAAAATGTGAGACAAGATCAAGAAACATTTGAAGAACATTTATATAAAGAAATTGAGCATAACCATTGTATAGATACATAAAATGTAATAGGATTAAAAATATACAAGATAATAAACTGTGCAGATTCTAAAATTTATTCTTGACTGTAACAGATTATAGATATATTCAAAAAATCTTATGCAAAACAGTTTGGTTCCACAAAGGGGTGATAAACTGTACTAGTAACATCCAAGCAACTTCATATACCGAAATTAAATTAGGTTATTTTGAAAAGTGAACTGAGCAAACTGGACCCAAAAAGGCCCAAAGAGGAGACAGAATTAGTGATAATGGCCTGAGTACACTTTAGCATGAATTACTATAGTATTATCTGTTATTATATTAAATCTGTTAATTGTTAGGATATTTAAATATGAGAGATTCAAGACTGAAAAAATCTACTTGTTAAACCCATATTTAAGGTAAAGGGGACTAGGGCAAACCCAGAGTCATATTGACCCATACGTTTAGTTTCTTGTTGTGGAAAAATAATGGAGAAGGTTATTTTGAATAAATTATTGTCAGAGTTGGAAAGGCTGGGACCTGAAACAATATATCAACATGCATATGTTGAAAATGGGGCTATGTTAAAGGATCAACTTTTGAAACAGTCTAATTTCATACGATCAAACTCATATGATTGACTATTTAAAAAGTTGAATGTTTCTCCATTTGCTTAAACAGCAAATTGTACTGAGATCGCTGTACAGTAGGGATCAGGAAATATGCCCTTTTCCCCAAGTGTGATCTCAGAGTTGGTATATATAATTTGCAGGAAGTGTGGTGGGTGCAGGGTGCTAAAAGGCTGTTTTTGAGTTTTTGCATATGTTCAACTTTTTAAATAGTCGATCATATAAGTCTGATTATATGAAATTTGATTATTTAAAAAGTTGATCATGCAACATAGATACATTGGAAATAAATCATTATTTATAACATGATGTTCTATAATAATATAATAAATATAAATGAAAAAGTGTGCTGTGATATAATGCATATAAATGTATCTCTAACCTTTGATAGGGTCAACACAAAATACTGATCTATAAATTAGAACAACTAGGTATTGATGTATTCTAGACAAGATGGATAGCTGTATAGCTTACAAATAGGACATGGAAATTATACAGAAATTTTGACAGATTAAATTCTAGGTTACAGTCAGGGTGTCCTATGTCCATACTTGTTTAGGTTGTATCTTTCAGATCTACCTTTTTATCTCAGGTGTTCTATAGTCTGTATACAGATTACTTGAAAATGGGTAAACTGATTACATATGTTACAGACATGCATGTCTGCAAACCAACTTGATTGCTTTGACTATTTGGGTACAGGAGAATAATATGTTCATATCTCTCAACCTCTTAGAGCAAGAAATCTGGAGAAAGCCATAAATAAAAGGGGGACAAATGCCTAGAAATTGGGACAATTTTTAAATATTGCTCTTACTAACTTAGAAAGTTGATAGAATAACAGGTTTTGCAGTAGCATGAATGTTCTGAATGGTATGAAGTCTGAAACTTAAATGTCTGTTATTATTTTCTAACTTCAGTCTTTAATGATTTGCCACTAACTTGCCAGAAAACCACAATTCTATGAAAAATGGACAAAAATATGAGGCAAAAATCTGGACATTCTGAGAAAATCTGTACAGTTGAGAGGTATGAATATGCTGATAAATACATAAAAAAACTAAGCATATGATATTTGGGAGACATATTTAATACAGCATATAGTGACTGAAACTGTAGATTCATTTAAGGACCAGGATGTATGGGCAGATCCAGCTTTGAGCTTTTTTTTCTGATCATACCAACTGATTGGCTAACTATGGTTTATTTATTTAATAGCATTTGTTTACTGGAAAAGTCTGACTGGGACATGACAGGCCAGCTTTCAGCAGATGTCAAGGAAAAAAGCTTCTAAGTTAAAAAAAAATCATGCAAGATGCCATACTATATAATACAATACAATATAATACAAGGCAAGGGAAAACAGTAAATGTTAACAACCACTTACAAGACACAAAAATTAGCATGTAAAGAGAGAAAAAATGGAAGAGATAAGAATCTGGAAATAAAACTGTAGATGGTATAAAAGATTTATAAAGTCTAGTGAATTACAAATAATTAAATCATTGCTTGTAAGTTACATCAGACTCAAACTAGAGTATAGAATAATAATATAATTAATTATAATTATTATAGCATGCCCAGAAATTGCTAAGGAAATGCTTTATTATGCATTTTTCATACATCATAGGTTAGAGCTTGGACGTCCGCCTGGTGGACTTTTTAAGCCCAACTAAATTTCCTAACCCAAAGGTATGACTTAAACCATGTACCTTGTGTGTGAGGCAAACACCTTAACCATTATGCCAGCCCCTCAGTATGGAAACCTTGTACTATAACTAGCATGAGTAAATTGGAAAGAGGACAGCAAAAATATACCAAGAGCATTCATGGGTGCAAAACTTTAAGTTATGCAAGATTAGAATATCTGAACTTGTACAGTGTTTCATATAGATATTCAAGAGGAGACCATATTCAGGTATAGAAGACATTTAGAGACAACTACCTCTGGGAATGTTTGGGGTTAACAAATAGTAGTAGAGAATCATCAGACAACCTGTGCAGGAGATTATATAGGAATGAGAAGTGTACTAACTGCTTCTCTGACAGAGTACCTGATGCATGGAATAGACTGACAAATTACATTAAAGCAAGCACTGGCTTAGATATTTTTAAGAACAACATGGACAACTATTATAAGAATGATTGTTTTGGTATATTGTTAGGTTAGAAGGGCATTATTACCCATGTTTGGAATATTTGTATATATGTATGTGCATATGTAGAGACGAGTTGGCATAATGCTTAAGGTCTTCACCTCCCATGCACAAGGTACAATGTTTGATTCTGACATCCATCCAATGCCTGTTTGGAGTTTGTATGTTTCCCTAGTGTCTCCCTGTGGTTTCCCCCACCTCTGGAAAAACATGTTGAGTGTTTCCATCTTAGACTCATCTAAGAATGTAGCTGTGGGCAGCAGCACACACTTTAGATGGTGCCTTATAGGTGATGAGTTGTACAGACCAACCATTTTGAGCATCTACTGTAGGGTGCAGTATCCTCAAGATAAAAGAACATAGATCATAGACTGCATGCTGTGACAGGGCTAGCCACTCGATGGTGCAAAAATATTGCTGTAGGTGATCTGGTCATGTTGAGTAATGTTGCCAAAATGGGCATGGGTATGGTTTTAAGTGGTTTGAGGACCTGGCCTACTCCAATCTACACTAGGGACCCATGCTAACTATTGGCCAGTGTGTACCTACCATAAAGCCCAGCTTGCTAGCTGGTGTCCAGTTGCCCAGCATGGGTTACCTGGGATAGCTCTGTTGAGTGAAATCTGGACATAAAACCAGTCAACCTGCCAAACATAAACTATGAATTGCCACACTTCATGGAGGTTCACTGACAGGATGAGGCTTATAAGTGGATGACATGATGGTAAGAAGGGGCTGGACACACTATATATCCAGGAGACAAGATGGAAGGGAAGTACAGCAAAGCCACTTGGCTTGGGATTCAGAGTCTACTACTCAGGAGGAGGACAGGCTAAAATGGTATGGGAATTGTGGTTAGAGAGAGGCTTCAGAAGACAGTGAAAATTAGTGAGTGACTCATGGCAATCAGATGCCAGTGTAATGATAGGGCAGTATTCATAATTTCAGCCTATGTCCCACAGCAGGGTTGAGATAGTGAGGAAAAGAGTACATTCAGACAGTAGTTGTGGGACCTACTAGATAAATCATGACAACAGGAATTGCTGTTGATAATGGGTGACTTGAATACACATATTAGGACAGACAAAACAGGCAGAACAGGATATAAGGATGGCCTGGGTCCACATGGGTGGGGCAACAAGAATAAAGAAGAAGAGGCCATCCTAGACTTCTGTCTGGCAAATGGCTAGATAGTAGCCAATATATGCTTCAGAAAGACAGTCACAAGATCACATAAAAAAGTGGCCAACATGCAACTCGGGTAGACTTTCTCTTAGTAAGGAGAAGCACTGGGATAGAATCAGTGATTGCAAAGTCATCCCCAGTGAAACTGTAAGTCAGCAGCATAAAGCATGGGTTGCCACTATCAGCTGCAAGCAGTGGTCAGAGAAGGCTCTAAGAGCAACAGAGACCAGGCTGAAGACCTGGGCATTGACTAGAGAGAAAGCACAACAGTTCAGGAAATTACTCAGGGCTCTAGCATCTCAAGAAGAGGAGGAAATAGGTGGAGTTGAAGAAGAAGAATGGCAGAAGCTCTAAATAGCATGTGTGAGGACTACAGAACAGATATGTAGCTGAGCCAGCCGGGTATAGAAATAAGGTACATAAGGAAATCTGGTGGTGGAATGCAGAAGTCCAGGAAGTCATCAAAAGAAAGAAAGAAGGAGTGGAGGAAAAAGTGGGAGACAGAAAAGACAGGCCAGGCTAGGAAGGAATACTGTTTGGTTAACAGAAAAGCTAAGAGAGGAGTTGCAATACCAAAAAAACAAGGCATCAGAGGTACTGTACTAGCATCTGTAAAGTGACTCATTGGATGGCACAAAGAAATTCTATCAGGTTGCAAGGCAGAAACAGAAAGATAAAGAAGATATTCAGACACTCTTCAAAGGCAGATGAAAGGAGTACCTCCAGTAGGTTCTGAATGAAGAAAACCCCAGAGAAGCTGTACTTCCCCCAGACACAGCCTACAATGAAAGAAGAGGAAGATCCCACCCTAGAGGAAGTAAGAACAGCACTAAGGAAAATGAAATCAGGGAAAGTAGCAGGCTCAGATGAAGTTACAGCAGATATGATCAAGATGTTGGGTGAGATGTTGAAAAATGGCTCCTGAGGGTACTCATAGCAGTATGCAGAGAGGCATATTCCAGTTGACTGGAGATTAAACATACTACTTCCAATGTTCAAAAAATAAAGGGGACATTCTCCCTGGGTAGTATAGAGGTATCAAACTCCTATTACACTGCATGAAGGTTCTGGAGAGGGTGACTGATAAACGAATATGCAGAGCAGTAGAAAGTAAGATGGGAAATGAGCAGTTCAGGTTCAGATCAGGATGTAGCACAACCAACCGGATGTTTGCAGCGAGACAGATACTTGAGAGAAAGCTAGAAATGAGGAAAGAGTCCAACTGGGCTTTCCTAGACTTGGAGAAAGCATATGACAAGGTCCCAAGCAAACTGATTTGGGCAGTCCTGTGGTTGTTCGAAGTCCCAGAAACATTGGCAGAATTAGTGCAAGCTAAGTACGAGGATCCAATGACTCAAGTTTGAACATTGTTCGGTTTTACAGAGGGATTCCCAGTGGGAGTGGATGTGCATCAGAGTTCAGCTCTGAGCCCACTACTGTTCATACCGCTGATGGACTACATTAGCAAACAGGTCAAAGGGGACAGATCAACAAAGCTGCTGTATGCAGACAATGTAGCATTGCAGACAGACTGAGCAAGTCCTTCAACAAAGGATAAGGGAATTGAATGCAAAACTAAAGGCACATGGGATGAAAGTGAGTACAGATAAGACAGTTGCAAATGGGGGAAATGAGAATAAACTGAAAACTGAGATAGAAGGGAAAGCAGTGAAACAGGTTAACGGCTGCAATTATCTGGGAGGGTTGGTTGAGAAGAAGGGAAGTCTGGATGAAGAGGTTAAAGCTAGAATCAGAGAGGCTGCATCCAGCTGGCACAGAGTGTCAGGGGTAGTGCATGACAGAAGAATGCCAAAGAAGCTGAAAAACAAGGTATACAAAACAATGTTGTGACTGTACTACTGTATAGTAGAGAAACCTGGGCAATAAAGGTAGAGCAGTTGAGGAATCTAGAGGTGATGCAGCTGAAGTGCTTGAGATGAGTGGTAGGATGCACACTGTGACACAGACAAATAAATGAGGACATAAGAGCAGAAGCAAAAGTAGCTCCAATTACAGAAAAGGTCAAAGAGAACAGATAATGGTGGTTCAGGCACATGTGTAAGAAAGCAAAAAGCAATCTGATGAATATGATTTGGGACAGACAGGGAGAAGGCACGAGGAAATGAGGGCATCCAGCAAAGAGGTGAAAGGATTGTGTGAGAGAAGATCTCCAACAGTCAGGCATGAGTGTCAATGAAGGTAAATGAGTGGCACTGAATAGGGAGAGATGAAGACAAGTGACATGACACCCCAACCCCGTGTAGAAAATGGGAAATGGTAATGTATTTGGCTGCTGAAGGCATGCTTTCACTGTCTGAATACATCTGATGGTGTCCTGGAATATGACTCTGCCACATGTGCCAAAATAGTTGCTGTGTGTACAGTCTTGCACAATACTATACTTAGAAAGCAGTTACAGCAGGGTGGACCCTTGCAGACCCAGCAGTTCCCATTTTAACAGGCTGAATCACATGAGGAGTCAGAGAAGGAGCTAGCACCAGGGGATGATCATGTAAGATGGAAGTGGACACAGTATACCTTGACACTAGCAATGAGGCAGCAGACTGCACGTGCCTTCACAAAGTAATAAACAAAAATTAAACAGATACACAACCGTAAAAATGATGCATGAAAAATCAACATCGGATTGTACTTACCCATGAATAGCCTGACCTCACTGTGCATCAGACATGGGCAAAACAAGTAACAGTATACAATGGGCAAGGTGCATTTGTCATCATTTGCACAGGTGGGGGAGAGCATGTCTTTTACAGGGAAGTGTGCAAGTGTGCTGAGGTGCAGTGTGTAATCCACTCTATCCAAGGAATGGAACATACAGGACATTCACTCCCATAGGTTAGCATGCACATGCTGGATCATCCTCACTATCTCTGTCATGGTTGTGGTGGCACTAGCATGTGGCTCTATAATGGCTGTATATATACAGTGGGTCACAACAAGTCTCACACCAATTTCAAAGAGAGGGTGGTAATCATGTGTCCAGCAGGCACAATTACCACTCCCCTTGTGTGGACCTCTTTGTCCATGAGTGTTGGGGGCAGATGCAGACATCTGTCTTTTCAGGGCCAGCATATTTCTCTGATCAATAGTGTCCCCATCAGCTTGTTCTCTCTCTGATGTTTGAGTAGCATGGGTATCTGCAGGCCTAGAGACTGTGTCCTTGGTCCATGTCTGGGATGCAGTGATCACATTCCCTGCCATCATTTTCAGAGGCTACAGATTCTTCAGCATCAGACAGGGGCAATTCCACAGTGCTGGTCTGGATAAAGAATCACCTCTGAATAATCCAGAGCACAAAATATCCACTTTAAATTCGACTCACAACCACAAATACTTATGCAACTGAGATTTTTGCAACTATAAAATAATAAACACTACTACCATGACTATGCATAAAGCAGATGTTTGTAGCCACTGAATCCCCAATGCACCTATATACTGTAAGTCAGACACATTTACTTCAGTTTTATATTGACTAAGGGATACAAAGGACTTGCAGCCATTGATAGACTGAAATAGGACTACATAACTGGGGCTTCAACAGTGAATTCTTTATGGGGCCTGTACAGGTCTGTTCTAACACATAGAATCACATTGTGGGACTCTGTGGAGGCAGTGCTGACATTAATAGAGGTCAGGAATATCTCCATCTTTGTAAGAAGTGGTTAAGTTGGTGGTTCATTACCTGTTACCGTACGTTCCCATATTAGGGTTTCTGCACTGTGGGTGGTACCAAGTATCATATCTCCAGCCCTACAATGGACCATTTCATAGCTGTAGTCGTGCCCACCCACCACATTGACACTGGTGACAAGCTCAGCCCAGTATAGTGATGGTAGGGCTGGCCAACATTATTGATGTCAAAAAGCCTCCAGCCATGGAGAGAGAAGTCCTTTGAGTACTGCCTCATTTTAGCATCTGATAGTTTTGGCTTACAGCTGGATGTTGATTGTCCATCAGATGTAGTAGGTTTATTCTTTGTGCCCTGTTTTTTAGGCATTGCTCTGTTTTTGCAGAAAACAGTGGAATTAACAGCCTTGTTCTTGCATGGGCCTTAGAAATCCTACCACCACTACTACTATCCTCCTAGGCTATATAGTATTCTGTATGTCTGTTTGACATTTAGATACCTGTATCCACACTCTTTAAGTAAATGCCATGCATCTAAGTTTACTGACCTCATATCTTCCACAAAACAATCACAGAAGTGCAAATGACCAACCACACATGACCATTATGCTAGCACTTTAACAAATATTGTGGCAAATGACATCTGTACAAGACTTGCAACAATAAAATAGTACTGCACATTACTTGGAATATGATCTCAGTGGTCTCCCGTCCAGCTACCCTTGCAATCTTGCCCTCAGTACAATTTGGTCAGCACATATAAAAAATAGTGACAAGCTGTCATGCCTTATTGGCATGCCTCTCAACTTCTTAGCACAAGAAATCTGGAGAAAGTCTAAAATAATTTGGGGGCAAAGACAGGGACAGATTTTAAATGCTGGTTTATAAACTTAAAAAGTTGTTAGAATGACATGATTTGTGTTAGCATATGTTTTCTGAAGGATGTGAAGTCTGAAAGTCAAATGTGTCTCATTATTTAGTGACTTCAATCCTCAGTGATTTGCTAGAAAATCACAAATCTTATGAGGAACAGACCAAAAATATAAGACTAACATCTGGACATTCTGCAAAAATCTGGAAATTTGAGAGTTATGCTTATCGGCCTCGGGTACAAGAGCAGGTACAAGCATCTGTAATACTAATGGATGAAGTTGTAAGGCATAACACTCAACTTATTCAATCAGCTATCTTAACCTGAATAGATCAACTGTGTGAAATCACCATCATCTGGAATCAAACTCTGAAACAAGAGTTTTCTTCCATAGCCCAATGAGCATTTGAGCTTCTTGCCATGCTTATATCGTGTAGATTCACCTGTCTGGGTCTGATGAGTATGCTGCTTCGGGCTTAGCTCATTATTGTTTCTGAATTACCTAGTTTGCATAATGAGTACACCTGGTAAACATCATGCAGACTTCTAGATGATGCTGTGCATATGCCTGGGTCACTGTGGGCAGTACTGGGCAGGCGTTGTCAACCTATGCTTTTGGGGGGTTGGTGTGTGCTTCCCCATTTATCTATCTGGAGATGGAGTCAATGTAGAGCATATACCTTTATTTTCTGAAGTCTCCATCTGTCATGCAATGAGATGTTGGTCATTGATGCTAATATTTGCAAGGAAGTTGGGATACAAGACACCTGATCTGGGTGTCATTTTCCTGACTTTTGCACTGAGATTCTTCAAGATGAGACATCATGGTTTGAGAAGGAGAAGGTAGTGCTCCGTTTTGAGTGCAGGGGTGGTTTGAGGAGGAGACAATGATATTTCTTACCTCTCCCGTAAGGACTCTAGATGGAGGCTTCTGCAAGAGGGATATACAGGTGTACAGTATAAGACTAGAGCCTGGATTGGTCTAGCAGGCTGTCACCCATGCAGCTGGCTTTCCACATATGGGAGAACAGTGCTGTCACCATTACAATGACATGAGGGGCCACAGTCTTGCCCTCCTTCACTGACTGGAGGATAAAATCAAGAGCTACGTATTAGTTTCCCTCAAGTGTTTGGCAGTGCTCTGTATAGACTCAGACACCTCGAGTGACATTTTTCCTGTAAAAACACAGTTGAAATTCCTCCAATACCTAGTTGCACACAGGACAACTAGTTTGCAGTGACAAGCACTGTCCCCACAGTTGCAAACCAGATACTCCTGACAGTGATTGATATTCTCACTCCAACTGTCTAATTAATAAAAAAGGGTCTGTTGCCATGGATATGAACTTTCCTGCTGTCTCTGTTACCAGCTTGGTGGACATGGGCATTCTGAGGCAATGTAGAAATTGCCTCATGTTTACTGACAACCAGTTAGTTCTCAAACAAACTGATATGGTATGTGAGAGATGTATTTGTACAATGTCCCTAGAGGAAAAGCTCTCACATAAAAGTACTCTTAATGTCAATAAGGTTGCCAGTATTGCACATGCTGCACCCATCACGTACATGTCAAAGCAAACATATTGACATACATATGCTGACGCACTTAAATGTAACCTTCCTAAACCACAATGATCTCCTAGATGAAGTACACATAACACAATACCTCAGCAGCCCCAAATGCGCTCTTTCAAAAAAACACCCACATCAACACATAGAACTACATCTCATGGAGCTTCTACCTCTAAGCCCATAAGGCAAGTCATCACACAATTCAACATTCTAGTCATTGGTGAATCCCTATTGAGACACGCTGATGTACCTCTCACCGGCCTAAGTAAGGAGAAAGTCATGGTCAGTTGCTTATCAGGGGCTAGGATATGCCACATTACGCATGCACTCAGGTTATTGTACCACAGTTACCAATATGACTCAGTCATAGTCCATGTGGGAGTAAATGACCTGAGACGTACCTCCCTAGACTATATGAAGAGAGACATCATAGAGCTCTCGGAATATGTGTCTCAGGCTGGTATGAGCCTAGCATTGAACAGCATTTTACTAAGACTGATGCCATCATAAGAACAAAAGATGACTGACTTTAATAATTGCTTTAGTTTCTGATGTCATTCTAAGGGGGTGCAATATCTGTCAGCATGGAAGGGGATGGCCAACAGACCACACTGCTTTGCCAGGGATGGTCTGCACCTCTCCCCTCTAGGCTTTTGAATATTAGCTAAAACATTGTCTGCCCCCATAGTGTCTTCTTTAGGCAATGCCAAACTGAAAGTACTTCTGACATAGCAAATCAAAACAAAGAAAATCTAAAGGTATTACTGCTCAATGCTAGGAGTCTAAACAAAAAACTCCACTCCATAGAAGCTGTCTTTACCCTAGAGAATGCTGACATTTGTGCAATCACTGAGCCATGGTTTAAAGCCGCAGAGGACACACCAACAGTGCAAGGTTATAATGCCTTCCACACATTTAGGTCAGCTACTTCACGGAGAGGGACTAAATGTGGAGGTGTCTATTTACATCAGAGATAAATGTACTTCAAGGCTGGTCAAACAAGACAATGCACTTGGGATGCTTCATGTTCAAATAACCATAGGAAAAATCTAATACCACTTCCTTGCAAACTATAGGTCCCACTCTATGACCCAGGAAACCCATCCCATGTATTTAAACTTATTGGAAACACTAACCATCCAACCCAATGCCATATTCATGGGTGACTTTAATTACCTCACTATTAACTGGGAATCCTATATGACACCAAACATGCATGCACAGAGATTCCTGGATTTTGTAAATACAAACTCCCTGGACCAGATAGTCAATACACCAAGCAGGGGTACAATCATACTGGATCTGTTCCTCACTAATATGGGAGAGTGTTGCACTCCCCTTACTGTATGCCTTCCCTGGTAAGGTCAAACCACAAAATGGTCTCCTTTTAAGTAAAAATAAAACCTGGACCCCCAGCTAAACCTGGAGTATTCAGGAACTATTCTAATGCTAATTTAAAGATATTAACATGAAGTTGGAAGGTTATGAAAAGAATATCATGGGTAATAATCTTAATAAACTTAAGAGGAATATCCGTGATTACGATAGTGGTATGTCCTTTCAGTCCAGTTCCAAACGGAAGAAAACAAAACGCCGAGTTTCCTTTGGAAATCAGTATAGTGAACAATCTTCTTTTTCTTCAGCGCATGGCTCCACTAATCGTCCGTCTTCAGATGAGGAAGATAGTTATAATCTGAATCAGAAAGAGTATCCGCTATTACCTCAGCCTCACAATGGGGCACAATTTAAACAAACTTTTCAAACAGTTCATATGCCCTAAGGGGGTCAACAGAATAAAAAAAGTTTTTGAGAGGGACAATATACTGGACAATGGCAACAACAGCCACAACAGTCTCAATATTTTCTCCAGTCAAAAAGGGGTAAACGGTAACTGTACTACTTTTATTGTTAATTTATCTGGTTCTTGTTTAACTGATTGTGAAAAATCTGTCTTACAGCGTGGGCTTAAATTCGTTCCCACTGTTAAACCCCGTCTACATGAAATTGAATATGATATTTTTAAATTTGCTAGGAAATTGCAACTTAGAGCATTATTTAGTAATGAGATTGGTTTTATAGACAATGACTCTGAAGGAAGTGAATTGTCTTCTGACACTGACAGCTTTCATTCATGTGTTTCTGATGTTTGTAATGCTTATTACTTATTCGACACTAGCAAAATCTCTGTGAAAAGTGATTATATTCCTGTTTTTAATAATGAAAATGTGTTGCAATTTTATAAGATGTTGAGTTTTTCTGTAGAACAGGAAGTATGTGATTTTCTGAAATGGCCTGATGAGATTTCATACAACTTGACGAAAAATGAATGGCTTGCTTTAAAAGCTTTGAGTAATAATAAGAACTTGGTGTTTAAACCTTCTGATAAAGCTAACAAACTTGTTATTATGAATATTCCACAGTATTCAGATATGTGTTATCAACATCTCAATGATAAAGAGGTTTATCAGAGGGTTTGCTTTTCAATTTATGAAGCAGCCATTAATGAATATATTAATTTGATGAATAAGGGTATTAGACAGGGTTATTTCTCAAAGGATGATGTTAGAAAGAGATTTAATGTGGAAGGGGTTAGCATTGCTTGTTTTTATTGTCTACCCAAAATACATAAATCTCTTTCGAACTCACCCGGACATCCTATAGTGTCCAGCATGGGTTATTTTTTGCGAAATATTAGATGTCTCTTACATCAACTTCTTCTACCTAAAGTTATGCTTCTACCTGCTTATATAAAAGATGTTTTTGATTTTCTTGAAAAACTTAAAAGTATGGAACTGAATAGAAATATGTATTTTATTACCTTAGATGTTAAAAGTTTATATACAAATATTAGTCGTTCTTTTGGCCTTGAGGCAGTGAGATTTTTTATGGATGAGTCACCTGCCACTGAATTTTTTATTGAATTGTTATTTTTTTGTCTTGTTAATAATTTTTTTGAATTCAATGGTGAGATTTACCAATAGAAACAAGGAACAGCTATGGGGGCAGCTTTTGCCCCCTCATATGCGAACCTTAGCATGGGATTATTTGAGCAAGAGTATATATATATATATATATATATATATATATATATATATATATATATATATATATATAGATCAGTATTTTATACTAAATATGTTAAATTGTATGCTCATTTTATTGACAATCTAATTTTCTTATGTGAAGGCGAGGGGGAGCTGAAGTAGCTTCATTCATAGAGATCCTACAGACCAATAGATTTAATTTAACATTTGATGGTATTAAAGTAGGTAAAAGTGTCTCTTTTTTGGATGTAGACTTGAATATTTCTGATAGGATAGGTCTACATACAAGAGTGCATAGAACATTTGATGGAGATGTACAGTATTCACAGTCTTTGAGTTGCCACCCTCTACATACCATTGAAGCATTACCCTGTGGGGAATTGATTTGGGTGAGTAGATTATGTAATGAGCCCAATGAATTGCAAGAGGAAATTTTGAGAACTTGTTCGATGTTTGAAGGAACGGGTAATAGCAGCTCTATTATTAATAGGGCAGTTAATAAAATGCAAGAAAGAGATAATATACATCATGTAGGTCAATATAGGAAAAATGGAACTATGATTAAGAATGAGACTGACATTTATTTTGTCTCAACTTATAGCTGTTTTAGTGTAGTTTTAACTAATTTGGTTAAATATTATTGGCGGTATATGCAGAGTATAAAATATTTTCAAACATGGTTACCAGATAGGTTGAAATTTACTTTTAAGGTAGGAAGATCTATTAAGAATTTTATAGTAAGAGGGAAATTTTCTATGCCCCCAGTCCAGGTATATAGTGATAGAATTAGGTTGGGCATGACTGTTTGTGGTAGATGTAAGACATGCCAATATATGGTCAATTCTTTTGATCAAATTAATGGACATGCTTTTATGGTTAAAGATTGTTTTAGATGTGACACCAGTGGTGTTATCTATGCTCTGAGGTGCCCCTGTAGTAAATTTTACATTGGTCAGACAAAAAGAGCTTTTAAAGTGAGATTTTTAGAACATCTGAGAGATATAGTAAAATTTAAAGAGACTAGTTCTGTAGCAACACATTTTCATCAAGTACACCAAGGTATTTTTGCTGGTTTAAGGGGGACAATTTTGGAAAAAGTTGAACCAATGAAATATGCTTTTTCTGATGTATGTTTTAAAAATAGGCTTCTTTATAAAGAAGCCCTTTATATTCTCAGATTAGGTACTTTGATACCAGAGGGTTTGAATTTGGAATTAAATTGGAGAGTTCTTCTTTAAATGTTTAATTATTTAATTGATTGTTATTAACTTGATTAGATGCACTATTTATAGTGATTGTTTTAGTGTGTGTGTGTATTCTCCTTGAAGGCAAACAAGCCGAGATGTCAGAGAATGAATACATTTTCATTTTATTGGGTCACTGGTTTGTGGTTTTATCACTATTCTAATGCTAACCTGCTGCTGTTAAGTGAGAACCTGGCAAAATTTCAAGCCCCCATAAACTCAGAGAACACTGCTGCCTATGTAGAACTGATCACAAAAACTCTGTACAAACATGTTAATAGCTACATACAGGCAGCTGTACCCACCAGGAAGAAGTACAGAACTAACTCAAAAAACAAGCCACCCTGATAGAATCACAGAATCAATAGGCTGTATAACAGGAGGAAGAAAATCATGGCAAAAATTAGGAAGTGCAGCACCCAGCAGGATAAAAGCACTCTCAACAAACTAAATAAACACCTCAGAAGGCAAATAAAGTCTACCAAAACCAAATCTGAGGTAAGTTTGGCCTCTCAGGCCTAGGGCAACCACAAAGCATTCTTTAGCTATGTCCGCAACCTTAAAGGCAATATTCGATGTGCAGAGCTCGTTGTAAATGGAGCCACCAATACTGAGCCAGAAGACATAGCAAACCTCCTGGCTGATAAATTCAGCTAAAACTTTACCCATCTGTCTCCCTCAACCTTCTTTCAGGAAATACCATCAAATATAACTCCCCCTACTATCACTAGGGAACAAGTCCTTAATGCTCTCTCTCAGACCAAGAACACTACATCAGTAGGCCCAGACAATATCTCAGGATGCCTTCCAAATAGCATGAAACATTACCTGTCATGGCCACTGGAATTTAAATGTAGCCTCCAAACATGTTTCGTGCCTCATGAATAGAGAATGGCAACAGTCATCCTTCTGCACAAAGGTGGGCCATTTACAGACTCTGGAAACTACAGTCTTGTATGTAAAGCCTTGGAAAAAATTATCATGGAGATGATCAATAGAGATATAGTAAGCCTCCAGACACTAGACCCAACGCAGTCTGGTTTCGTCAGGGGCAGATCCTGCCTACTCAACCTCGTAGATTTCTTTGAGAAGGTCACCAAAGCAATGGATGAGGACAAAACCGTTTACACTGCCTACCTTGACTTGGCCAAGGCATTTGACACAATGCCCTACTCAGGCATTGTTGACAAACACAAGAGGTTAGGTACAAACCCATATGTCAACCAGTGGATAGCCGTCTGGCTCACAGACAGGACCCAGGAAGTTAGAATTGGGGAGTCTACCTCTACAAAGAGGCCAGTCACAAGTGGAGTGCCTCAGAGATCAGTCATTGGACCACTCCTTTTTGGCATTTACTTCTCAGAAGTCAAGGCCAATGTCATTGGTCTCTGGCTGACTAAATTTGCAGATGATTGCAAATTAGGAGCTGTCATTGAATCTCACACTGACACAAATGTTCTCCAGGAGGGGCTAACACAGACAAACAAATGGTGTCAGAGCCATGGACTAAAACTAAATGCCCAGAAATGCATAATAGTATCCTTTGGGAAGTCATACATCACCCATATTGACAACACACCCCTTAGAGTTGACCCAGTAGTCAGGGACGTATGGACACACATAGATAGTAATCTAGCCTTTGACCATCATGTGTCTACAGTGGTGAGAAAATCATTTTATGTTACACAGCGTATAAACAAAGTTATGGCATCTAAGTCCAAGGAAGTCATTGTTCCACTATATTCAGCATTTGTCAGATGTATCATTGAGTACAATGCCCCCTTTGGTATGTACCTAACCAGGCATATGCAACAATTGGAATGTCCACAGAGGTTCCTTACTAAAACAATACAGGGCGTAAGTAAAATGTCCTATGCAGATCGCCTCAAGGCCCTATTCCTGTATTCTGTCTCCTACAGGCTTTTAAGGGGAGATCTATGCCTGGCATTCAGGGCATTGTCAGACCCCACTCTGATGGACCTCCTGCAGATCCACAAAACAAACAGCACCAGAATTACCTGTTCTAAAGACTTAAACCTTGCCTGTGATATAAATAGGACCTTCTGGAGAGATAGGTATGTATCCCAGAGACTACCGCATCTATGGAACAGGCTCCCCATCCATGTGAAGCAGAGTTCCTCCCTAACCCACTTCAAGTGCAACTTGGACAAGTGGATGGGAAACTGGAAATTCATCTCTGGTTTGGGACATATGTCTCTAATGGACGCAAGGAACCTGTAAATGGTTAATCTCCCAGGCCCATGCTTACACTTATCAAGGGTATCAAAACTTGTCAGAGATTTGGAATGCATGACTAGACTTAAAAAGGGCCTTGTGGTCATTAGCCTAGTAAACACCTATGAACCTATGAACCACTGTGTTTGTACAGCAAGTACAACATATTTTAGTTTCACATTTAAACTGACACGTTATGCCACCAACAAATATTATATAGTGCTCTCTCTAGGTCAATAGCACCTGAAGGGATCCAAGCAAATAGGCAGCTACAGAGGAGATGGCTGGAGCACCTCAAAGAATGCAGATGTGTGTGAAACTACTACCTAATGTATTGATTTTAATGTTAACAGTAATAGAGATTTAGTAAAAAATTTATAACTTCCAAACTTTAGTGATACTTCAGCCATTACTACTATACCTCAAAGGTAGCAGTATGCCATACCTAAGAGGTAGCAGTATGTCATATCTCAAAGATAACAGTGTGCTGTACTTCAAAGGTAGCAGTATTTTATACCTCAAAGGTGGCAGTAAGTAATACCTCAAAGGTATCAGTATGTCAGTATGTAATACCTCAAAGGTATCAGTGTGTCATACCTCAAAGGTAGCAGTATGCCATATCTCAAAGGTGGCAGTATGTAATACCTCAAAGGTATCAGTATGTCATACCTCAAAGGTAGCAGTATGTCATACCTCAAAGGTATCAGTATGTCATACCTCAAAGGTAGCAGTATGTCATACCTCAAAGGTAGCAGTATGTCATACCTCAAGGGTAACAGTATGCCATATCTCAAAGGCATCAGTATGTCATACCTCAAAGGTATCAGTATGTCATACCTCAAAGGTAGCAGTATGTCATACCTCAAAGGTAGCAGTATGCCATATCTCAAAGGCATCAGTATGTCATACCTCAAAGGTTGCAGTATGTCATACCTCAAAGGTTGCAGTATGTCAAACCTCAAAGGTAGCAGTATGTCATACCTCAAAGGTAGCAGTATGTCATACCTCAAAGGTAGCAGTATGTCATACCTCAAGGGTAACAGTATGCCATATCTCAAAGGCATCAGTATGTCATACCTCAAAGGTATCAGTATGTCATACCTCAAAGGTAGCAGTATGTCATACCTCAAAGGTAGCAGTATGCCATATCTCAAAGGCATCAGTATGTCATACCTCAAAGGTTGCAGTATGTCATACCTCAAAGGTTGCAGTATGTCAAACCTCAAAGGTAGCAGTATGCCATATCTCAAAGGTATTAGTATGTCATACCTCAAAGGTATCAGTATGTCATACCTCAAAGGTAGCAGTATGTCATACCTCAAAGGTAGCAGTATGCCATACCTCAAAGGTATCAGTATGTCATACCTCAAAGGTAGCAGTATGTCATACCTCAAAGGTAGCAGTATGTCATACCTCAAAGGTATCAGTATGTCATACCTCAAAGGTATCAGTATGTCATACCTCAAAGGTATCAGTATGTCATACCTCAAAGGTAGCAGTATGCCATATCTCAAAGGTATCAGTATGTCATACCTCAAAGGTAGCAGTATGTCATATCTCAAAGGTATTAGTATGTCATACCTCAAAGGTATCAGTATGTCATACCTCAAAGGTAGCAGTATGTCATACCTCAAAGGTAGCAGTATGTCATACCTCAAAGGTTGCAGTATGTCATACCTCAAAGGTAGCAGTATGCCATATCTCAAAGGTATTAGTATGTCATACCTCAAAGGTATCAGTATGTCATACCTCAAAGGTAGCAGTATGCCATACCTCAAAGGTAGCAGTATGCCATACCTCAAAGGTATCAGTATGTCATAGTATGTCATACCTCAAAGGTAGAAGGTATCAGTATGTCATACCTCAAAGGTAGCAGTATGCCATACCTCAAAGGTAGATCTATGTCATACCTCAAAGGTATCAGTATGTCATACCTCAGAGGTAACAGTATGCCATACCTCAAAGGTAGCAGTATGTCATACCTCAAAGGTAGCAGTCATTCATACCTCAAACATATCAGTATGTCATACCTCAGAGGTAACAGTATGTCATACCTCAAAGGTAGCTGTATGTCATACCTCAGAGGTAGCAGTATGCCATACCTCAAAGGTAGCAGTATGTCATACCTCAAAGGTGGCTGTATGTCGTACCTCAAAGGTAGCAGTATGTCATACCTCTAAGGTAGCACTATGTCATACGTCAAAGGTAGCAGTATGCCATACCTCAGAATTAGGTGTATGTCATACCTCAGAGGTAGTAGTATGCCATACTCCAAAGGTAGCACCATGCCTGTTCAGTGTTGTGTCTACACTCCATTTGTAGATGGTGATTAGGTCAGGATATTAAGATTCTGTTCTTACAGCATGGGGATGCACTCGGGTCAATTCCCTCTCCATACAAAGATGTGGTACCATGAAATGTAATGCTTATTTTCTATCTAATTAGTATAAGTGCAGCATTGTATAGATCATATACATAAGATCGTCATTATTAATTGAGTGGGCATGTTTATAAATACAACAGATGTTTCCTCTGAATGTCACCTGTGACTGAAATACGTATTATGTCTGGACAGCATCTATTCTTTGTTTATGTTTCATAGTCTCAGATATCAAAATGTTGCATCAGTGACTACAGCTACCTGTTTGCCCCTCTAAAAGCTCATGTTAATCCTCCATCTGTCAGACTATACATGATGACGGCTATTGGTTCATTTCCCTCTCTCACTTATATATGCTAACAAGCTTGTTGTTGTATCTTTCAGCTTTTCCCGGTTAGGGGTCGCCACAGCAGAACTCCGGTCCGCTAAGGATTGGCAGTAGATTTTTACGTACCGAGTTGCCAGCCCTGACGTACAACCTTCAACGAAGGCACGCCCACTCACGCATGTCTCCACACAGAAGACGCTTTAGCTGAGAATTGAACAGGACAACGTCTTACTGTGAGGCGACAACGCTAAAAGTAATTAATACTTGTTTGGTCCAACAAGTATGCAGTTTAACTGTATAAATCTCAACATAGTATGAACTTCAGTTTTTCATTGCATTTGTACTTTTCTCTCTCTGTCTCGTTTTATCATCCCCTTGTTGCTGTCCTCGCTCAAATACATTTATTTTCATTATTATTATGTTTCCCTCCATTTATTTTAGTATTATGTGCAGCAGTACAACAACCTACTCCTAACCCACTGCTAGGCCTGTCAGCTCTCCACAGGTAGGTGTAACAGTGCTGCTACCACCACCTGAAGCACCCAGCACATCTGCATCCCAGCTTGGCACAGTTTCCCTCACACCTCATGTCCTACCTGTACCCCTGTACCTTCAGGTAGCCCTGCACCAGATGGTAGTGCAGTTGTACTCACTTGTAGCAGTGTGAATGGAGGTGATAGCTTTCTCACCCATCAGCAGCTTTCAGAGATTGTGTGAGATATTAGAGAGGAAGTTGGATGCCTGAATCAGTCACATGGAGAACTTTATCCAATGACTCTTTCAATTTTCTCCTTGTCTATCACTGCTTCCATCATATGGCACAGAATCTAGTGGTTATTGGTCCAAGGGTGACATGTAATGTCCCACTGAACATCCTACCCTATCTCCTAATCTTATGTTCACATCCCTTTTGTGCCCATGCCCACCGCTGTTGGTTGCTCAATCTTCCCCTCACCATTGTCTTCACACTGTTGGCTGCATGTATTGTTCATGAGCTTTAGGGCCCTGTCAGTCTTGTTTGCCTTCCCCTGCGGCATAACCTAGTCATTTCACCTTCCCCTTACTTCCCCTAACTCCTTATTCAGTTTACCCTTCTCTTACAAATATAAAATGGCCACCTGTTTCAGAAAAAAAGTACTTTCCTCCTATTCCTCCTCCAAGTTGTTCTTTCCTTACTGGCTCACCTTCTTTTCTTCCCACTGATTGCTTCCCTTTAAACCTCTTTCCTATACTTCCATTTCCCAACTTTAATCTGGTCAAAAATAAATAAATACACCATCAAAATACCCATATAGGACTTGTAAATCATTTTCCTTTTTGTGATCATACTATGTGATATGGGTCGTGAAGAGCACAATAGATGCCCATGTACAACCAACAAGACATGGCACTTCTTGTATAGCCATAAGTATGGCCAGTCATTGTAATCTACTAAATATTGGCCTCAGCTGCCATCAGACGCACACATGAACTGGGTATTGTTGTGCAGCTGTGTGCAAATATGAAATAGGGTAAGGTTTATGCTTTTTGTCTTATTCCTCCAGTGGCCCAGCTTGTAAATGAAGTGCTTAACGGAGTGTCAGTGAACAGAGTGCAGGGTTTAATCACCTGCTATGTTCTTCAGTAATCCTTTAGGGTGACTACTTCTGTTGCTCAGACTGTAAGCGAAGTGTTTGGAAGACTGTTAGTGCAAAGGGTACTGTGCTTGAATCCCCCTAGGGTGTAGTTGCATTTTTTATTACATTTGCATTATAATATAAATGCAGTGATTAATCTCTGCTGATGTCATAATTGGTTTCAATTGATACATCTTGTTACTTTTCTTAACCTATGTGCTTTTCACATTTTTTAATTTCAAGTAGATTAATTTGCTATCAGTCTCTGTACATCATACCCCCTTCTCCATTATGTTTTGCATCCCTGGACTTTTCAGCGCCTCCCTTTACAGTTCTATGTCCATTATATGTGTGCTGTAGCCCTACTACTGTCCCTAAAGTCCCACTGTTAGCATAGCTCTCCTACCTCCTCCCATAACACATTTCTCTGCATATATATATTCATGAGCTACAACAACAGACGAGCACACAAGCACTACCAACTGTCCTTGTGGTCAAGCGATGACTATCTTAGAGGCTCATGTTCATTTGTTTATAACAGCTTCTCATATTTTTTGGGGCTATGAGGGAGTCCAACACAGTCTTTCCATGAGTCCCTACTGCGGCTCTAATCAGAAGGAGTTCATAGCACACACTTGCATGGGTTCATGCATTGTTAATGAGCTGCAGGGCTCATTGCACACATATAGTAAACAGTGTTGACGTGGCTGTGATTGTGGAGACAACATTTATGAATTCCTAAGAACAGGATGTTATCAAAAACCCAAACTCAAAAGAAAAAATCCTGTTACTAAAGAAATTATTAGACTTTTATACAACATTTTATAGCAAAGTGCATTTTTGAGCTATCTCGCAGAAAATAAATAATTTTATTTTTGTCATAACTGCTCTCGCTGATAAACTGTTTCTTCCAAGGTTAGAGCCAACTAATACTGCGTAAATCAGCCTATACTATCAGAATATTTTCAAATGTTTGTTTTATACATACAAAATTTGACCCATTCCACCTCTTTACAGAGCATTATTGAAGTTATTCAGATTACTTTTGAATTATGTGTTTTCAAACAGCAACTCCATCAGAAGTGATTGTGATATCCTTTATTTACTTGAATGATACTTGTCTCAGTATAACACAAATTATGGGTTTACCTCTGCCCATCTTTCACTGTTTTACAGCTCCCAGTAAAACAGCTATAATCTTAATGATTGCATTCATTATAATGGTCCTTCAGTAGAGTGGAAAAAGAAATATTGATAACATTCATGACAGCCGTCATGTGCAAACCTGAGTCTCATTTATGCGACAGCATACTTTTTATAACACTTTCTAATGTTATTCTGATAACATGGAGACGGCTGTCAGTAAGCATCTGCTGTGCTATGTTGCATTTACACTTCAGTGACTTACAGTTTGCTGTTAGATTATCAGTCTGTGCCAAGTGTTATTTTAATCTGGCATTTTAAGTGTTGCATTTTTATCTTCTACACTATTACTACAAGGCCTTCCTTATAAATTAATGCTGTTCAGTGGAATTTTACCAGGTAAAATGAATCACATAATATGCACAAGTGTGAGTGTCATAAATGTATGGGACTCATGAATCTAGTTGACACAGCAAAATGTTGACAGCTGCATGATCAACCACAGTTGGTCGACATATGCAGGTGGTTGATAGGTATGCTAAATCAACAATACCCGGGTGGGAGGGAATATGCCCTTTCCCAGGGATTGTGCAGTCTCATAGTTGGTACATATAATTTGCAGGGGGTGGGGAGGTGCTGTTATTTATTTATTTATTTTTGCTTGTTTCCATGTGGTGAGGGTTTTCCTCATCCAATGCACAGTTCACTGTCAACGTTTGTATTCTCTGTCTTTTGCAGTAGACATTGTTGCCATAGACATTTTTATGTGTCGACCAAGATTAAGTAATCACATACACACACACAGACACATTTATATATATATATATATATATACATATATATATATATATATATATATATATACATATATGTGTGTGTGTGTGTGTGTGTATTCATGTATAATATATGTGTGTGTGTGTGTGTGTGTGTGCGCGCGCATGCGTGTGTGTATGTGTGTATGTGTGTGTGTGTGTGTGCACGCGTGCGTATATATATGTATATATATATATATATATATATATATATATATATATATGCATATACACATACGCACACACACACACACACACACACATATATATATATATATATATATATATATATATATATATTATATATATATTATATATATATATATATATATAAAATGGAGAAATATACTTTTGTTAATCATTCTTTTTATATATTTTCTTGATGAAGAATGTATTCCATTAACTACCGAAATATAGATTTACAGGAGAAGAAAAAAGTAAGCACAGGCATGTTTGTGCATATGTGTGTGCTTGTACATATGTCTAGTTGTATGTTTATGACTGTGAGTCCTTCTGTTTGTATTTCCTGGTTGCAGAGAGAAGTTATTTTATTTCTAGTAATCTCTTTTGAATCACTTAGTTTTATCTTGTGAGCATTTATTATTGTGAACTAGATTTTTTTTATGTAAACCAGTATTTCACCTCTGATATTTCAACATATTGCCATTTGCCACAGTTCAAAAGTAAATTCACTAATTATTCATTCTGTTGAGCCGAAAACTGTTTTAAAACACCAGTGTGATAACTGCAGTGAAATAACAATCATTGCACAAGAATGTTTTTCCTGTTTGGTGAAAGGTACTAGAAGTTTCTGTCATCCAGCAGCAAGCTCTTCCATTCATTTACAGTGATATAAGTCAATGCATTGTCAATATACCACATGCTGCCCTAACTACCTGTAACATTTTTTGGCTTTGTTCCACCTCTTGCCATTCAAAGTCTAATACAGAGATTAAGTTTTTTTTTTTTTTAAGCTGCACTGCTGTTCTCCTTCTTCTAACTCCCATGTAAAATATCTTTTGTAAAAAATAATGCCTGGTGTTTCAATCATATAAATTGCTAATATTTTCTCATTTCTTTCTTTGTTGGCATCCTTACAGAAACCAGAATACTGTAAAAACAGAAAGTGTCTATGTGTTAGTATCACTGACTTAGTACAATGATAAATTCATTTGTAATTAAGTGTTTAGTGGGCTTGCACATTTCTTTGTGAATTATACTTTCACCGCATGAAAAACCTCATACACCTAATATAAAAATGCAATGATCTGTGATTGTGAAATAACCTATAGAAGCAAGTTAATTTAACAGTGTGTATCAGAAAACAAATTATATTTCTTTTTTCTAAAGATAAAATCATTATTTGTAGCACTTGGTGCACAGTACACAGGGTGATGTCCAATAGATCTGTGTGATAGCCTTTCACCTTTAATTATTAGGCCAGTAATAACACATTGTTTTTTCCCACTAAAAGCAGACTGGAATTTTTATTGGTTAATGTTAATTTTATTCCCTCAGTCCTCATTTACCTGGTGTGTGACCTTGAGCAAATCACTTAACCATACATTGCTCCTGGGTCCCCCCTAAAAAGGACTTTGTGTCCGGTAGGCCTGTCTGGTTAATAACTGGATATTTATGTATTTATTTATTGTTCTGTTGTGAAAGACAAACACAAGATAAGTAATGATTTTTATATTGTGACATTGCTGCGAGCTACCAGCATGTTATATAAAATTGATAAAAAATATTTGAGAATAAAGGCACTTTGCAGAACAGCAGCATTCATGTTATCTACCATTAATTAATAGAGCATAACTACAGAAAGCATGATAATGCATTATGCATTAATAGAGTGTAATACATGGTCATTTCTATATGACCTTACTGGCTCTCAGCCTCTTAACCTCAAGAATGAGGTATGCAGTCACAATACTCAGTGACTGACAATTTTGTGCATAGAGAGATAAAGCCCTTATTATGACTAAGACAACTTATGACTGACTAGAAACCAGAGTAGAGAGGCGCCAGGAAGAGTCAGTGAGAAGAAGTGGCTGATACCAGTGCACCCCTGTCAGGGAAGGTTGTATTCTGATTCACTGAAACAACGGCATGGTGACGTCAGCATGGGGTGGTGGGTGTAAGTGGCTGATGCAGCTCACCAGTGTCAAGGAAGGGTTGTATTCTGAATCACTGCTCCATGGAGGTAAAGGCAGGGGATAGTATGGCAGCATAATGGATCATGATTTGTGCTTGGCCATGTCAAGTAGCTCATGTGCACCATAACCAGACACATGCACATGGACAACATACCTGATGTTCCAGTGAAACAGTATGTCATACCATCACATAAGTGGCATATACCAGGAATGCAAGGAAAGGGTGGGTGCTGTTAGGCCAGCAAAATTTAGATCTCCTGTGGCTGCTTGGATGATGACGCCTGCACTGGTCAAGCTCTCTCCTCTTTCCTGGTCAGCCATAAGTAATTGATTCTATAAGTCAAATGTCCACTGAGGAATAGGGATACTTTCCAAAGGGTATAGCTTGGGTGCAAGAGAGATGGTCTAAGAGACCAGAATAGGTTGATGGTTGTCTGACATAGGTGAAAAAGACTAGAAAAACATTCAGGGACATGCAACCAAAATCAGTGGCTTTTTTGAAAATATCAGTACTATTCATTTAGGATGGTAAGGGATAAGAGGAATGCATTAACATGTATTTCCTAAAAAATAAAAAGTCTATAACTGCAATATTTGGGGCTTTATGCATAAGCTAATCCTCACTATCCTACAAAAATCAGAAAATGTTGGTGGTGGTAGGGAAAAATTCTGAGGCAAAATCAGAGGCATTGCTGAAAATCAGGAAAGCTGAGAGGTAGGTAGCACATTCCTGCAATAAAAGAGGTAGGAAGCACATTCCTGCAATATTATACCACCAGCTCACCTGTGTGCTAATAGTAGCTGTTCAGCTGTGCTCACTGCAGTCCCTTTCACTGCCTTTCATGTATGAGGCATTATTCATAAATTGAAATTGAATAAAATCAATTTTTTTCACTTTTCATTCATCATCTTTCTTGTGTTTTTTTTCACTATTGCATTCTTCCAGAGCATCCCCCAAACATCTGATGCCTATCTGTGAATGAACTTATCTGTACATTGTTATGGAGTACATAGCTCTGTTGCTTTTTATTGGCTAATTCACTCAGAAACGTAATGCTTTAAGTAGTGTGCATCCATTTTGACTGAAATCTTATAGTAAAGCCTGACATTTCATAATGCCTTGGTCTCTCTCTCTCTCATTCAAGGCACGGAGATTGAAATACAGGTGCTGGTGAAGCAATGAGTGGAGATTCATTACTAAATATATAGACAGGTATAATTGCTTTTAGGGAGATACTAAAGAAGGTCTGAAATATTTTGCATTCTGAACCTAGGATAGCTGTGGTAGTGGGCTGTGACAGGCATGTTTTCTTTTAGAAAAGGTAAAATCTGTTGATACCCTACCAAAATATGGAGTGTGGAAGAGGTTAACAATTTAAGGACAAGATTCATGGAACTTTTGAATGTGACCATTGCTCTATTATGTTGACTCCTAGCAAAAAAAGAATAAAATAAAATAAAAATAATAGTAATAGTATAAATGAGGAACTGACAATTGAACAATGGCGAGATGATTGAGTCACGATCCAAAGAAAATGTTCTGTTGAAAATCACTTTCTATCAACATGACTTTGCCCTTTACCACTACTGTATGACACTGCAGTTCAGAGTATATAAGTTAGGGTAGTATGGGGAATGCCTCCCATCCATGTGGTGGTGCTGGGAGAGCAAGCCCCCGACAAAAAAAAAACGTGTTGAGACTTGCTTAAAATGCTGTCAGTGAGTCAACATAATTCCATAATGTTGTTCAGAGTTTGTGGTATAACAGTTTATATATATATATATATATATATATATATATATATATATATATATATATATATAACTAAATCAAAATGCAGATGTATCTGTTGTATCTGTGTAGGAAAGATTCCTAGATGTTTGGGAACCCAGGTTCCTCAAGCATAATGGGAATATCAAATGCCTTGGTCGACATCCAGTAAAATTCAACCCTGAATGGTCCTTTCTGTTTTTAATGTTCAGCAAATGTTTTTAACAGCTGGGGTGGTGATGAGTTAGAGGTGGTAATGCAGAGAGGAAAATATTTGTATTTTTTTTTTTTTACAAAGAATTCCAAAGAGCTAATTTTCACTGCGAGTGTTGAACTTAAGTAGTTTTTGAATAAAAGCTAAATGTGTTTTATATTACATTTTTGTATTATAGTAAATACTGATGCATTACACTTCTGCAAATCTGCTTTACAATTGGCTTCATATTCATATGTATTTAGAGATAAGACTTGTTTAAATACTGTCAAATGAGTTGTGAGTTAATTAGAGTAGATATCAGATATTTAACACAGTGAAAACTGTATCCTGGCTATTTTTTTCTTGTAATTTTTACTAATTAGTTTGCCTGTATGACCTTTGGATTGGATATTTAAAAGATAAGGATTTTGTGGCAGTTTTTAGCCTGAGGATACTAACCTAGTTTAGCAAAATCAATTGCTTACTCGACATTTTAGTGAATATTTATTGGTGCTGTCTTTTGTGGTGACCATGTGATATAGCCATCCAATAAATGCGCACAGTAACTTGCCACCACTCCTGAAAGGATCACCATCTCTGGTTTCTTGTTAACCCCATTAACAGCTGGGGTGGTGATGGGTTAGAGGTGGTGATGCAGAAAGGAAAATATTTGTATTTTTTTTACAAAGAATTCCAAAGAACTAAGTTTCACTGAGACTGTTGAATTTAAGTAGTTTTTGAATAAAAGCTAAAAGTGTTTTATATTATATTTTTGTATTATAGTGAATATTGATGCATTACGTTTCTACAAATGTGCACAGTAACTTGCCATCACTCCTGAAAGGATCACCTCCTCTGGTTTATTGTTAACCTCATTAACATCTGTGCCTGACTGCACTAATGACTCCTGCTGGTGTCTGCCAAGTCTATTGCTTAGATATTCCTTAGATAGTTCTTCTTAGGCTGAGTGTCTTCTCCCTCTCAATGCAGGTGGCTAGATCATCTGTGTTATCAGTTTTTTCTTGGTTACCAGTTCAAACTTCCACTGATGTTTTGCTGCCTTGTCATGCTGGTTGCAGGCATATATCACATGCAGTGTCTCTAGCATAACCCAGTCTGGTAAGTACTTACACCACTACTTTGCAACCATGCCTTCTGACAGGTAAGGCATACTTTGTATGCTGTATGCACTTCCTAACATACCTAAGAATTTGTAACTATGAATAATCACTGTTTTCTCATACAGCTTGTGATGACCCACCACTGCCAACCAGTTATCTAGGAGCATCAATCATCACCACTAGCAACAGTGGGGGACGTTCAGTGAGAGGATGACAAATACACACACAGTATTTCCAGATGCAGCTCTCTGCATCAAGTGCACTCTCCCTTAAGAGCACACAGAGACCACAATGAGTCTGGAGCTGGCTTCTCTCTCCTTCTCCAGATCCTCAATAAGAGTCCCCACTGGCACAGCTATAGAGTTGAGTCCTTAGCCTGACTTCCAAGCCAAGTCCTGCAACACTCTCTCTCTATCCAACCCCAGTGTTCTGTGTCCCTGCCTGAGTAGCTGACACACACACTCCTTGAGGTTTGTTTTATGCACATACACACCTGAGAAAAGCTGGTACAGGTTTACTAGCTATGTCCCTTTTTCCCAGACTCTAAAGTGGTTTTCACTGCCACCAGAACCCCTTATCAGCTACTTTAAGGCTCTTAATAAAGGGTATCCAGTCTTCCTGTGTAATATTAATATTAATACAAATGGTAATTTGATCAAGAGCAAGGCTATTAGGAGTGGCCCACACAGTGTCACCAAATAAATATGCAAGTACTCTCAAAACTTAAATATCTCTACACAGATCAGCCACAATGAAAGGTTTAAATATATTTAAAAATAAATAATAGAAGAACAAGGCAAAACTAAATATATATTCACAGTGACATCCTAGCTCAAAATCATAGGAAATGTTTAAAATAGCATTGCAACACAGTCGCAGATACATAAAGAAAAACGTCTAAACTAAGCTTTACTATATTTCTGACTGTATCTAAGAGAATTACTATTCCATAGTAAATTACTATTAGAGCAAGGCAGATGCTGTGGTGAATGGTTCTTGTCAGGTTCAAGACTGAATAAAGAATGCTCTGTCTCACTAAAAGACTTTTCAAATTAATATCTAAAATATTACTGCTGGGAATCATTTGTTGTCATCTGACTTTTAGTTTCCAGACCAAAACCCCCATTGCTAGAAGCTGGCAGAATTTAGCATCTACCTGTACAAATATACAAACAAGGGCTTTTCCTCAGATCTTTGGCAGATGCTGGAAGTCATAAAACAATTGCATTCCTTCATGCTTTCAAGACTAGTAATCAGTTCACCCTAAAGATAACACAGAAAGCTTCCTAGCACAGACTTCATGTCTCTTGCTGCGTTGAGAACTGAAAGATACCATCTTTTATGGCCTAGCCTATAAAGTAATTTAATTTCAGATATTTTCCTAAAGTTTTCTAGACTGACATGAATCTCCTGTATCACGGTTTCCACTGTTAAAATATATACAATTAAACTGTTACAATAGTGCATGTACATTTATGTTCTCTTCCACTATGGATACATTTCAAACAGCACTTTGCAAATATTTTTTCAACACACACGTCTGTACAAGCAGTTTGATATACACATGACATACAGTTCTAATACACTTGTAACACAAGCATCTTGTATAAATAATTTCGATATTCACCAATGATATATAATTGTTTACAAAATTCCAGCTAGCTGTGCTGGCAATATCTCCTTTCGTCATACAGCTTGTAGCATCACAAGGTAAGACCACCATTATCGTGGCTTCTGACAGCTGTAGGTCTTGCTTGTTTAGATAAAACTTTAGATAAACAAGACATAAATAATGGTCAGATTAAGGAGGTCATGTGGGTCATTTCTCCTATCAAAACCTGAACTTCTCTGTGATTTTTTTTTTAATAATACAAGTTACCAGTTCATAACCCAGCCACTGGGGATGCACAAACCAGTGCATTTCTTTGTGCCGGTCCCAAGCCTGGATAAATGGGGAGGGTTGCGTCAGGAAGGGCATCTGGCATAAAACTTCACCAAATCTTTTCATGCAGTCATCAGTTGATATTTCCATACCGGATCAGTCGAGGCCCAGGTTAACAATGACCGCCACCAGTACTGTTAGCCAACAGGGTGCTGGCGGAAATTGGGCTACTGTTGGCCGAAGGAGGAGAAGAGGCGGAAGGCATGGCCAAAGGCAGGAAGAAAGCAGAAAGGCTAGGACTGTGGTAGTGAGGGTCGGAACTTTGAATGATGGCAGTATGACTGGTATAGGGAGAGAGCTAGCTGATATGATGGACAGAAGGAAGGTTGTTATGTTGTGTGTCTAAGAGACCAGATGGAAGGCTAGGTGTATCGGAGGTGGGTTCAAATTGTTTTATCATGGTGTGGATGTGAGGAGAAATGGCGTAGGAATTATTCTGAAGGAACAGTATGCGAAGAGTGTTTTGGAGGTGAAAAGGGTGTCGGATAGAGTGATGTTTATGAAGCTGGAAATTGATGGTGTAATGATTAATGTTGTTAGTGCATATGCTCCACAAGTTGGGTGTGCAATGGATGAGAAAAAAAAATTTTGGAGTGAATTGGATGAAGTGGTGATGACTGTACCCAAGGGTGAGAGAGTGGTGATTGGAGCAGATTTAAATGGGCATGTTGGTGAAGGGAACAGTGGGGATGAAGAAGTGATGGGCAGGTATGGTGTTAAACAAAGGAATGCAGAAGTTCAGATGGTAGTGGATTTTGCGAAAAGGATGGATATGGCTGTGGTGAATACGTATTTTAACAAGAGGGAGGAGCATAGGATGACATACAAGAGTGGAGGAAGATGCACAAAGGTGGATTACATCTTATGTAGGAGGGCCAGTTTGAAGGAGACTGGAGACTGTACAATGGTGGCTGGAGAAAGTGTAGTTAGGCAGCATAGGATGGTGGTTTGTAGGATGATGGTTATCAAGAAGAGGAGGAGTGTAAGGGCAGCACCAAGAATCAAATGGTGGAAACTGAAAAAGGGTGATTGTGAGGTGGAGTTCAGGGATGAGTTAAGACAGGCACTGGGTGGCAGTGAAGAGTCACCAAATAGCTGGGTAACTACAGCAGAGCTAGTAAGGGAGACTGCTAGAAAGGTGCTTGGTATCACATCGGGACAGAGGAAGGACGACAAGGAGACATGGTGGTGGAATGAGGAAGTACAGAAGAGTATACAGAGAAAGAGGTTGGCAAAGAAGAAGTGGGATTGTCAGAGAGATGAAGAAAGTAGATAGCAGTATAAGGAGATGAGGTGCATGGCAAAGAGAGAGGTGGCGAAGGCTAAGGATAAGGCATATGAAGAGTTGTATGAAAGGTTGGACACTAAGGAGGGAGAAAAGGACCTGTACCGATTGGCTAGACAGAGGGACCAAGCTAGGAAAGATGTGCAGCAGATAAAGGTGATAAAGGATAATGAGGGAAACATACTCACAAGTGAGGAGTGTGTGTTGAGGAGATGGAAAGAGTACTTTGAGGAGTTGATGAATGAAGAGAATGAGAGGGAGAGAAGGTTGGATGATGTAGGGATAGTGAATCATGAAGTACAATGGATTAGCAAGGAGGAAGTAAGGATAGCTATGAAGAGAATGAAGAATGGAAAGGCTGTTGGCCCAGATGACATACCTGTGGAAGCATGGAGGTGTTTAGGTGAAATGGCAGTCAAGTTTTTAACCAGATTGTTTAATGAAATCTTGGAAAGTGAGAGGATGCCTGAGGAATGGAGAAAAAGTGTTTTGGTACCGATTTTTAAGAATAAGGGTGATGTGCAGAGCTGTAGTAACTACAGAGGGATTAAATTGATCAGTCACAGCATGAAGTTGTGGGAAAGAGTAGTGGAAGCTAGGTTAAGAAGGGATGTGATGATTAGTGAACAGCAGTATGGTTTCATGCCGGGAAAAAGTACTACAGATGTGATGTTTGCTCTGAGAGTGTTGATGGAGAAGTACAGAGAATGTCAGAAGGAGTTGCATTGTGTTTTTGTAGACTTGGAGAAAGCATATTACAGGCTGCCTAGAGAGGAGTTATGGTATTGTATGAGGAAGTCAGGAGTGTCAGAGAGAGTAGGGAACAGGTGGAGGAGACCCTGGAGAGATGGAGATTTGCTCTAGAGAGAAGAGGAATGAAGGTCAGCAGGACTAAGACAGAATATATGTGTGTGAATGAGAGGGAGGATAGAGGAATGGTGAGGATGCAAGGAGTAGAGGTGGCGAAGGTGGATGAGTTTAAATACTTGGGGTCAATAGTTCAGAGTAACGGTGAATGTGGAAGAGAGGTGAAGAAGAGAGTACAGGCAGGATGGAGTGGGTGGAGAAGAGTGTCAGGAGTGATTTGTGACAGACGAGTACCTGTAAGAGTGAAAGGGAAGGTCTACAAGATGGCAGTGAGACCAGCTATGTTATATGGGTTGGAGACAGTGGCACTGACAAAAAGGCAGGAGTTTGAGCTGGATGTGGCAGAGTTAAAGATGTTAAGATTTGCACTGGGTGTGATGAGGGTGGACAGGATTAGGAATAAGTATATTAGAGGGTCAGCCCAGGTTGGAAGGTTTGGAGATAAAGCCAGAGAGGCAAGATTACATTGGTTTGGACATGTGCTGAGAAGGGATGCGGAGTATATTGGGAAAAAGATGCTAAGGATGAAGCTACCAGGTAACAGGAAAAGAGGAAGGCCTAAGATAAGGTTTATGGATGTAGTGAGAGAGGACATGCAGGTGGTTGGTGTGACAGAGCAAGATGCAGAGGGCAGGAAGAAATGGAAACAGGTGATCTGCTGTGGCGACCCCTAACGGGAACAGCTGAAAGAAGATGATGAGATGATGATGAATACAAGTTACCAGTTCATACTATGCAACTCTTTTTAAAGTTAAAGTTATATTATTTATTCCCTAAGACTCTCTTTACATTTCCTGTAAACTGTTGAACAGTAGGTGAAATATGTTTATAGTATATGATTTTCATCTAGGCCAGGACCATCTCTGGTAATCTTTCTATACAACAAAACTTTAAAATATAATTCACTTCCTTTTCCCTTCTGTTGTGTTTCTTTTCAGAAATTTACTTTGCTGATTATTAATATCCATTTCGTAAGAACAGATTAGTAGGCTGTTAGAATAAGAGTTAGTTTTGGTACAGTAATGCTCTATATAAAATGGTGAAGTGGACAGAATGCTGCTAATCTGGCTTTTGATTTTTTGCATTAAAAGGAAACATGCTGGTCCCGTATAATTTAATTAATGACAAAAGTTTGTGAATTATTTCATCAAAATGTGAATATATTCCTCACAATATATTTTAAATCATCTCATAGGACAGAACAACATTTAATTATTAAATTAACTGCTTAAATAGCAAAGCTGCTACAAATCCACTCTCTAGGAAAACACAAGAATAGTGGCATGATTTCAAATCAAAATATGCTTTATAATTAAAACTTAGTATGACGCTGTCCGGTTCAATTCTCAGCTAGAGCATCTTCTGCGTGGAGACATGTGTGAATGGGCGTACCTTCGTTGAAGGTTGTGCGTCAGGCCTGGCAAGCTGGTATGTAAAAATCAACTGCCAATCATTAGCAGACCGGAGTTCCGCTGTGGCGACCCCTAACCGGGAAAAGCCAAAAGACACAAACAAACAAATTAAAACTTGTTAACAATAATTATGTGACTGCAAACATCCTTTCTGTACTCCTTTGGTTCTATGTAGCCTCCTTAGATATGGCCTGCCACTTACAAAATATTAGTAGCACAGGAAGTATGTCAAAACATCCTTTTCATACTCAGCTTCTGGAAAATCTACTACGAAGTCATTTTTAGAGCAGTTCTTGCCTAATCTCAAGATATGACAGAAGGCTGCTAAGATGCCTTATGCCAGTGATGGCAAAACTTTAGGGTTTGGCATGTCAAAAGCTCTTGGCACAAAATAATTCAGTGTACTTCACATGAGCAACGGATGGAAAAGCAGTGTCTTTGGTAACTTGGGTGTTGGTGATCGCTAACATGTCACCCAAAACATTGTGGCTTGTGTCACCTTTGACACGCGTGTCATAGGTTCACCACCACTACTTTATGCTCTCTCATCTGGTGCTTACTCCAGTGATAACTCTGGGTTCTGTATCCTGGTGGGGTTTGCATGGAATCATACTCAGTTGGTTGACACTAAGTTATATCTAACCATTGATCAGCAGGCTGAGGCCAATCCCAGCTCCAGCTCCCCAGTTTCCTGCCATCTCAGTGTTGGTGATCTGCTCATCATGATGATTAAAAGGGATAGATGTTGTTTTGGACTTTTAATTAATAACATTTCTTTTACCCTTATTAATTATAAAAGATAGCAACTTACAAGTGTCACTGAATTACATGGAAGACATATTTACTCATGAGGGTAAAATTAAAATATTAAGGTGACATTGAGGTAGGTTAGGAGGTTGGTAGAATGGTTAAGGTGTTTCCCTTACAAGCACAAGGTGCAGGGTTTGATTCTCACATGGGGTAACTGGCTAGGCTTAAAATGGCCCACAAGGGCAATTAGCCTAGTAGTAATCTATGAATATATTGTGTATTTTGTGAAAGAGCAGTTAGCCTTTAGCCTTTTCCTGCAAAAAAAGGGAAATTCACATGGAGCAAACTTGTGATGTAGGGGTTTAAGATCTGTTGTATAAATCAGGATTTGTTTATACTAATAATTTACAATGCAGCTGCAAATATTATCAAAGATGTGTTTTAACTGGCTATAAGCTGATACTGATGTTAAAATGCATTGGTGTAGAAACTTTACTTTTTATGGGTGGCAAAATTAAACAAAAATGCTTTTGGGTCTAAACAAAATAAGAAACAAATTGATTCAAGGTTGTAAAAGTTAATTTAAGGGGTGTAAGGATACATTTAGGTAAGACAATAGAAGTATTTGTAAAATTACAACTGAGACTGATTACCTATTTTGTTACCAAAGTCAAATATAACTTTAAAGGTTTTGTGAAACCAGCTGGAGCTGCTGTGGTCTTTCAAGGCTATGAAACATGTGACTTAATCCATTGTGACCTGAAAAGGTAGTTGTAAAGATGAGTTTTTTGTTTTTAATTCCAGTGGCATCTGCAGAGACTGTCCACTAAATGATCTATTTACGCTGGTTTGTAGACGATAATTGCAAAATAAATGCAATGGCAATTTGCATATCACACTTAGTGGGTTGTTATTTAGCTATACACTTCAAACTCACACTTTTAGCAGGGTTATTATACAAAGTACTGATTAAATTCTGATTAAGTTTGGAGCTTGTCAGCTTTGGCCAGTGGGATTCATATGCCCTTTGCAAGCATAAAATATACTGATTTACCTTACTGAAAATGTTTTACTACAAAAGTAGAGTCTAACTATTTTAGGTACTTCAGTTGTCTTTCCTCTAACCTCCCCAAAGAGTTTAGGTCTATACTCAATAATAACTGGCTTCATTTTATTGTAAACAATGTACGGTGCACTATAATCTTTTTTGGTGGGACTTAAATATGTGTTACTTTTATAAAGGCACTTTCTTTTCTTTATCAAAACAATTATGGTTACCTTCATTTTGGTTAATATATGTGTGATGTTCCCAGTCTGGGCTAGTAATTAAGGAGCCTCAATCCTCAGCACTGACACTGGAGAGGGATGTTCATTTGGAATACAAATGGATACATTCAGTATTTCCAGATGCAGACCTCTCTGCATCAAGCATAATTTCCCTTAAGAGCACACAGGGAACACAATCAGCCCAGGGTCTGGTTTTATCTATCTGTCTCCCTCCAGGGCCCCAGTAAGACTCTCCACTGGCACAGCTGTAGGGTGAGATCCTCAGCCAAGTGTGCAAGCCAAGTTTTTCAAGTTCCTCTCTGTGAAACCAGTGGTTCATGTCCCTGCTCTAAGTAGCTGACACACACACTCTTTGAGATTTAATTCACACACACACACACACACACACACACACACACACACACACACACACACACACACACACACACACACACACACACACACACCTTGGAAAGGCTGGCACAGATTACCTGTTCTACCAACTTTGCCCAGACTGTAAGGTAGATTCACTGCCACCAGCCAATTAATATAAGGATCTTAAAAGGGTACTCAATTATACTGAGTCAAATTAATACTAATACAAATGGTAATGTTGACCAAACAGCCAGGCATTCAGGAGTGGCCACAGTTATGACCAAATAAATATATGCAAATACAAAACCTTAAATATTTTCTAAAAGGACAAGCCACAATGAAAAGTTTAAATATATTTAATAATAAATATTAAAAGAACATGAACATACTAAGTATCTATTTACAGTAAACACCAGAGTTTCAATCACACAGGAAATATTAAAATAACACAGATGAATACATTCACACAGTTACAGAAAAACAGTACTTAACTAATCCCGCTATATTTCCTTGACTAATCTAAAGAATTACTATTCCCTGGTTTACTTACTAGAGCAAGGCAAGATGAGGACTGCTTCTATGTCAGGTTCCAAGAAAACAGACCACCCAGTCTGACTGAAAGGCTTCTCAATATCATATGTAAATATTATTTCTGGGATAGCTTATAGAATGACATCACATCTGGTCATCTGAATCTGTTTCCCACACTATCACAAACACTAGAAGCTGCCAGGATTTTAGCAGCTATTTGTTACCATACACACAGATAGAGCTTTGCTCAGATCTGCTGCAGCTCCTGGAAGTCACAAAACAATTTCAAACATCTACTTCTTCTACAGAGCTACTACGCCAGGCTTCTCACAGAAATTTAATCTCTGGCTGCAGTCAGAACTGTAAGATACAATCTTTATGGTCTAATTTAATTTCAGCTATTTTCCAAAGTTAGCTGGAACTGAGCTTAACTGCTTCTCTTCCAGTATCTTCTGTTACAATTTATACATTTAAACATGAGCAGTAATGCATGTACCTTTCTTTTCTTTCCAGCAGGGCACACTGTTGATACATTTTGACACAAGCAGCTTTACAAATACATTTCCAACACAAGCATCTGTACAAATCAGTTTGATATTCAAATAACATATAATTCTTTACAAAATTCCAGCTAGCTGTGCTGGCATATGTTACACATCCACTGCCCTACTTCTCCAGGCATAGCTGTACCTCCAATCATCACAACTCTCACCCCATTGAAGTCTGAAGTTAGTTTTTTAAGTGACCCTTGAGAAACATTGCTTGAGAGGAATGAGCCTGACTGTGAATATATTACCGCTTACCCTGTCTTGACAGCCCATCTGCATTAGCATTGTTAACCCCACTACGGTGCTGCACTCTCATATCATATGCCTGCAACCCTAGGTTCCACCTTAGTATCTTATCATTTTGCTGGCTGGCTAAATGTAGCCATGTTAAGGGATTTTGGTCTGTAACTACAGTGCATTTCCTTCCATACAGATAGGGTTGTAGTTTCTGCAGTGCCCATACTATGGGTAGACATTCTTTTTCTACAGCTGCATAATATTCCTCTCTAGGTTGGAGTCTAAGGCTGAGATATATCACTGGGTGCTCTTCTCCCTCTGAGGAAACCTAGCTGCTTACAGCCTTGATCCATGGTTCGAAGCATCCACCTGCACAACAGATTATTTGCTGTAATCTGGACTGGCTGTGTATGCATAAAGGTAAAGATACAGAAATGTATATGCAGTGTTTTTATTCGTTTAACCATGAAAGCCCACTGGACACAATTGTCCCTTTTCAAGGGAAGCCCAGGAACAATGTATTGTTAAGTCACTTGCTTAAGAGTCACACAGTAGACAAATGAAGGTGAAATAAATAAAATCCTGTACCTTTGATTGCAAGAAGCAGCTTATTAATAGCTTTAGTCCTCTGCATTAACTGTCAAAGTTTAATGCAGTAGCTGCATTGGTCAAAGAATGTGACATAACCAAGAAAAGTGAAATTCTACATAGTTGTTGCAGCTACCAAATGTGCCAGCTAACCTACTTAACATCACAAGTTATGCTATGGTTTTTACAAAACAAATTTATTTGGCACATAAGTTATTGTGGAACCTAGTGAGGTGAGTAAAATGAGTATGATGTCCAGGTAATAAACTTACTTGCAACATCTATGTCAATGAGCCTAAAGGTCAAGTAAATACACAGGCCAAGACTTTCAACCAATGAGCATTAAAAAATCATAAGAGAAAGCCCATACAAATCATAATAAGGAACATTTATACACGCTTAGTTTGGTTACTTAATAATGCATTTACCCTTAACAGATGTAACTGTATGAGTAAAACCAACAAATCTAGTTGGTTCAAGCCTATATCTAAGAACAGAAATTATAATATATGCCCAAATGATAGCACCTGAGAGGTATGTTCTTATTGGTGATCTTACTTTTTTTTATTTACTACTGAGATAATCCCATAACATTAGTTCATACTTACTCCCCCATGAGATAAGTTTAAAGTTGACTTCTGCCAGTCATAGGCTGAGACTTTTGTAAAGTTAAAATATGCATGTTGTAATCATAATTTCTATGTAAAATAGTTTAGAAAAAGGGAAGAGATTCATTAAATTAAATTCCTTATCTTAGTCCATTAACAGCTGAATGAACTTGTTGCTACAAATTAACCCAAAGTTTAGGCTGTTTTTTTTTATTGAAATATTCTTGCTATACTTTAGAAACAGAGTTTGCATGGACTACATGTTTTAATATTTTACTTGGATAGTATATTTGTCAAGTACATACCTCTCATAGCCGGCCTTAGGCATAGGCCAACTAGGCGTCCACCTAGGGCACCGCTCTAGCAGGGGTGCTTTTCCAGTAAACTGGACAGTGTAAATAGACCAGGATGGGGGCACCAGGTGGTGTGTGGGGGGCACTGTGGAGCCCTTCTGCCTAGGGCACCACTTGACCTAAGGCCGACCCTGATACCTCTCAACTTCTTTTCTCAAGAATTCTGGACAAAGCCAAACATAATGGGAGTACAAAGGCCCAAAATCAGGAACAATTTTTAAATATTACTCTAATTCTCATAAATATGTAATAGAATAGCATATTTTGCATCAGAATGCACTTTCTGAACAACAAGAACAAATGCTAATGTCTAGCAGTATTGACTGAATGGAATCCTCAGTGAGTTATCTGAAAATCAAACATTTTGCAAGGAATGGCAAAAATATGAACCAAAATCAGGGGTGTTCTGCAAAATCAGGGACAGTTGAGAGTTGTATAAGATTTACAGAAGATAATAAGACTACACACTCTCTATGTTAATCAGAAAGGAGTACCTCATAGGCTATATTTGTCTAAAATTTGCTTTATGGCAAATAAGATTATACAGAAAATCAATTCAGAATACAGAAGATAGAGGCAGTGAATCAGAAATTCTGTCTGAAGATATTCAGTGATCAGTTAAAAATCAACATGAGTGCAGCTAAATTCTACAGTTTAGCAATGTATTGACTACAAGAATTCAATAAGTTTTATAGCTATGAATGTAGCTGTGTTATTGTGTCTGTGTGGAATTTCTAACATGCATTTATAAAACCCATTGCAGTTTATTATTATATGCACAGTATCATATGTGAAGCATGTTCTAGTCACATTTTTCATAGGTTCATAGGTGTGTACAAGGCCAATGGCCCTGGAGCCTTTACAAGTCTAATCCATAGAAGTGCCCTGACATCATGCCCCATTAGTTCCCGGTACCTCCATCAAGTAGAGCCACTGGAGTTATCCCCGGGGTGAACTTTCTATTTCCCATCCACTCATCAAGATTTCTCTTGAAAAGGGCCAGTGAGGTGCTTGACATGTATGGGAAGTCTATTCCAGAGCATGGGCAGTCTCAGGGTTATGAACCTGTCCCTCCAGCATGTTCTGTTGATTGTGGTAATGAGGTTGAGGTCCCTGGTGTGTGTGCTGCAGAGGGATTGGGATTTCTTTAGGTGTAACATTTGTAACAGGGCTGGGTCAGACATAGCTTTGTAAGTCAAGCAGAGATCGCCTCTTCATAGATGATATGAGACAGAGAAAAGCTGGAGTTTTTTGAGTCTGTACATGTAGGGCATGTGTTTAAGGCCTATGATCCTCTTCATGAGGTATTTTTGTGGCCTTTCCAGCTGTTGCAGGTGTTTCGTGAGGTACATGCCAAATGGGGCATTATACTCAATGATTGGTCTAATGAGGGAAGAGTAGAGAGAGATGATGATCTCTTTCTTCCTGGATGCAAAACCCCTGGTAATGAGATGTGCCACACAGAAGGACTTTCTGACCACACTGGCAATGTGGTGGTCGAAGGAGAACTTGCTGTCAATCTGTGTCCCCAGATCTATTATAACACCTTCAGTGTTTAGTGGGCTACTATCAATGTGGTAATTAGTGGGAACTGAGTTTTTCCCAAAGGGACTGACAACACATTTTTTGGCATTAAGCTTTAGGCCATGGTTTCGACACCAGTCGTTGGTCTCAGTGAGGCCTTTCTGTAGGATGTCTACATCACTTGGGGAGTTAATATTGTCTCCCAGCTTACAATCATCAGCAAACTTGGTCAGCCAGGGTCTCTCCGTGTTGGCCTGGACTTCTGAGAAGTAGATGTCAAACAGGAGAGGACCCAGGAATGATCCCTGTGGGACTCCACTCCTGACTGGTCAGCAGTCTGACTTGGAGTCTGCTACTTTCACACTGTGGGTTCTATCTGTGAGCCAATTTGCAACCCACCTAGTGATATAGGGGTTGATGTCGAGTTTGGTGAGTCTATCAATAATTCCTGAGTGGGGAATGGTATCAAAGGCCTTGGCCAGATCGAGGCAGGCTGTATGAACTGCCTTGCCCTCATCCACAGCTCTGGTGACTGACTCAAAGAAGTCAACCAGGTTGAGCAGGCATGATCTACCCTTCACAAAACCAGTTTGCATGGGATCCAGAGTTTGGAGATTCCCTATATCCTTGTTAATTAGGTCCATGATGATGCGCTCCATAGCCTTACATATCAGAATCGTCAGGCTAATGGGCTGATAATTCCCAGGGTCTATAGTCGCTCCCCCTTTATGGAGAGGGATGACTGCAACAGTGTGCAATTCTGTAGGGACAAAGCCTGAGGTGAGGCTGTCATTGAACAGGGCACACAGGTGTGGTGCTAGTTCACTTTGTAGTTCATGTAGAACACAGCCAGGGATATTGTCGGGTCCCATGGAAGCTGTATTCTTGACCTTGGACAATGCAGCTTTAACCTATGCTGTGGTAATTCTGGGTGCCTGGCATTCTACCGGTATTGTGATTGGTCCTTTAGGGGGGGGGAGAGAGTGGTAAAGTTGGCAGTGAATCTGTCAGACAGTATGTTGGCAATATCTGTTGGCTCATTATAGGAAGTACCATTGTGAGAGTAATTCAGAGCAAATCTGGGTATTGCTGTGGAGATTCTTGATATAGCTTTAGAAGGCTTTATGATTGTTTTTAGTGTCTGCCACAATTCTGCCTTCATAGCTAGCTTTAGACATTTTGAAGAGGGATCTCAACTTTTTGTTGAGGCTAGTAAGGGAGTTTTCCCAGTCTTTGGATTTCACCTTTTTCTGCAACAGTTTCTTCCTACTGTTGTAGAGTTTGTTAATGGCAGGGGACTGCCAGATTGGCTTCCTTTTTTTGGAGGTGAGCATCTTGGTTCTGTTGGGTATGGCTAGTTCCATGCATTTATGTACATGTTCGTACAGTGCATTGGTGTATGATTCGGTGGTCATGCACCTATTTTCCATTTGCATGGGTGCCGTGAGGTTAGCCACCCCTGTTTTTAGGAGCCCAAAGTCAGCTTTGGAGAAGTTTTTCATGGTGGTTACCTTTGCTGGTGGTGGTGGGGGGGATGTCGATTTCCATGGTAATTAGTTTGTGGTCGGATCTAACCAGAGAGGAATTGACTATTGGTGGTGAGCAACAGTTGTCTATGTTAGTAATAACCAGGTCAAGGATGTTGCTTTCTCTAGTGGGGGTAAGAATGAGCTGGTCCAGGGCATTGGAATTAATGAATTCCAGGAAGTTTTGGTTTGCCTGAAAATAATTTCTTTTCACAACTAGTAACTAATTGGTTACACCTCTTATCATTCTGCAGTAACACAAAATTGTCTATCTATATGAACTGAAGTTCATTGCTTGGTAATATATACAAGTCTTTTGATGAAATGAGTACATGAAATAGTTCTGGAATTAACCCTGAATACCAGATTATAGACATTTGAAATGCTTGCTTTTAGAGATTTGCCTATACCGCCCCAGATGAAAGTATATCCTGCAAGGAAACTTACTACAAATCACACTATTTATAAGCTTTACTAAGGTTTCGAGCTCAATAACAGGAAACTAAAATCTTTGAACCTAAGCCTGAAAAAAAGTGGAAAGAAGTTCAAAAATTAACACAGGCTAAAAGAGGTACTTACTGTAATTCTCCAAAGAAAACATCCTAACAGTAAATAAAATCAGTCAAACTACCAAATGATGCCCCTGCAAAACGAAGGCAAGGTGGAACTTTGGTCACATGTCTCTTTATTTATATATACTAACTCCACAGTCTCTCTCTCACAAATACACACACACACACACACACACACACACACACACACACACACACACACACACACACAAAAATCTAAAAAAGATGAAAAACTGGTTTGAGCTGTAACTTGGCAGAAAACTGATCTGCCTTAAAACTCAGGATTCTGGGAGTCAGGGTTGGGGAGATTACATTCCAGTGGTTGCAGTTTGCCAAACAGTAGGTCTTAATCCCCCCCCCCCCTTTTTGGCGTGTTCCATTTGATTGCTTTCAAGAATAAGTGTGAATTTTAGTTTTATTCTGTAGTTAAGATATTTTATTAACCTGCGCACTTCTAGAATTTTTTCTTGTACTCTCTGTCTTGTGGTTTGATAGCAGTGGTGCAGTGGAACGGATTAATGAAGAGGGGGTGGAAATGGGCAGTATAATCAAAACTGGAGCAAGGGAATGATTTTCCATTGCATAAAAATAAATGAACACCATTTGATGAAGCACTGAACTGAAAAGTGAACCATATATTTCATGAAAATGTGCAAATCCCACATAGAGGGGGGCTGTGACCTCTCCAGCTTTCTACATAATATAATTAACTCTGAGGTTGCAAGTTGGAGAAAATGGAAAGCATTGCCCCATAATTGCATCATTTATAGCTTTTTTTTTGAGAATGTCATTGATGAAATGTGCCACCAGATCATGTTTGATGTAGTGACTTGCTTCCATTGGAGGTAGAAAGTAGTTCAAAGCAAAGTTCATTCTGTAGAATTTCAATGACCACTGTACAACATGTTGGAATTTTACATTGGTTAAAAGAAGAGGCTTAAATTAAAGTGTAAAAAAAAAAAAAAAACTTTCACAAAAATTGAACCAGAAAAAAATACTAGAGCTGTGGATACTCAAAGAAAGTAATTTCAGTAATGCTTTCCATGTATTTGACAACAGTGGCCAACAAAATGGCAAAAGGAAACAGCATAGTATTTTTCTTTTTTTTAACACCTTCCAAGTTTCAAGCTGACACATTCATATGGTCTTATAGGGAAAGGAACAACCAAACATGACTGTATGACTGTAACTAGTAGCTGCTATTATTGTCATTACAATTCCATGAACTGCTGCCATGCAGACAATAGATGGGAGTGCCTCTCCTCATTGAAACTGATATCAATGTTCTGTTTGGGCCTGATGATGGTGTCTCCTGATGAAGCCCTTAGCAAAAAACAACCATAATAGAACTGGCTGTTTGTTTCTGGCCATGCCTTATGTGCAGCTATGGGATCTTTTGTGTCATTCCATGTGTCCTTAGTACTTGTACTGTAGGCAATGCAACTGTAGCGGCTATCGCTATTTGTCCCCTATCAAAAGTGAAGTGAGATACCCTTTCCTTTCCTCCTGAAAGGATACTTTTTGGCTTTTGGCTACTCACATCTTCCCTGCTTGGGCATCTTATTGGCAGTCCAAACTCATTCACATTCCTGTGACATCAGTGATACAGACAAATGCTCTGCCTCTTCTGTGCCATTGGATTGGCCCAAAACATACATATTATGAATATCTGGTAGAATCCATTGAGAACTCTGACATAATAGCTTCAGTGCAATTAGTTACACTTAAACTGGGAAAAATGGTAAGGCTTTTCTTTAATTCCTTAAATTCTAGCTTTTGTGGCAGTAGTAGTTTACATGTATGCCATAATCATAATGCTCATAGGTTCAGAAGTAGTCACTAGGCATGTGGTCCAGGAGATCAGCAAGGTGCCCAGCCCTGTTTCATAATTACCATAGAGCACTGAATGGTTAAGTGATTTGCAAACATTCACACAATAGGCACATAGAGGCTGAGGGTACCAGTCTGTAGATTTTAGGAAACAGTTTATTAAAAACTCTTAGCCATAATCCCTTATAATAACTACCAGACCAAATAATCCATCACTGACCTATATCATCATTCACTCAGTTCAAAGACAGTGTTGCTTTTGTCTGAATTATCAAAACACCAAAGAGGGAGAATGAGAACGGCAGTACTGGCGGAGCAGGACACTGTATTATACACTTGTACAAATGCTGTAAAATGTAACATTAAAAAGACAGCCCTACAGCTGTCATTACACTTGTGCATGCCTTATTCTAACATTAAAAGTCCTGCGATTGTACAATTTAATCTGGAGAATCTGGAGAACTCATACTGTCTCCTCTCAAGTTTATATGTTTTATGCTGTCTCTACATGTTAATTTATACAGCTTTAGGAAGATACAGTTTAAAAAATATGAAATTACATTTTTCCAAAAGAAATTAACATTTTGACTGCAAACTGTGATTAAACTGAGTCATTAAGATGCAACTGAGTTCTGCTCTCACAATAAATGAAAACGTAATTTGGTCTGAATCTGTCATCTTAATATATTTTGTATATATTTTTTCAGAACTTACTTGAAGGAAAAGACAAGACTAGCACATAATGATGTAGAATACATAGTCTAGCTTTATCCCCTTGCTGGTTTGTTACTTAATTTGGGGACTCATTTTTGACAGTCTTTTCTATGTATAGAAAGCAGTTACCATGGTGCTTTCATTGTGACAGACACGGTTTGCTAAAGTCTATCACATGCTAAGTGCTTTTCAAGAAAACATGTCTCAGCTGTTGGCCCGATTAGGATACACATTTAACTGCTTCATCCTTAAGGATTCTTATTCCAATTTTCTGGGTTAGTATCTGCCACAGAATATAGTATAAGCATTTATCATCGAGTATCTTAAGGTTACACCCCATTAAATATTTTGTCTGTAACAGTAATGACAGCGCAGATATATTTACAGAGTGTTTGCCTACAATAGCATAATTTATTATATAATGTTTTGTAGGAACTCAATTTTTTATTGATACAGTAATTTGTGAACTAGCTGTCTCCCATACTACTAAATACACATATATAGCAGATTCTGGTTTCCAAATAATTGGTATGTGTTTTTTTAGAAATAATAAAAATATCTTCTATCATTTCTGACTTACTGCCCATGCTATACATTACTGTTTAGATTTAACTGACAGTAACTTGCACAAAATTATCACAAATTCCACCATGAATTCACAAAATTGTGATCTGCAGACCATAAATTGATATTTTGCTCAATGCTAGTGTTTTATGGTGGGGCAAGGCCCCAGCACTCCCACAACACCTGCTACATAATATAGTCACTTCCATTACCTGCAGAAAAAAGGCAAGTACTTTGTTTTTGCACAAACACAGTCAGTTATGATTTGTTCTCTTTTTTTCAGGACATCTAAGATAAGCACCCTTTTTAAAACTCAGTGTGAAGTAGTATTGTTAGGAAAATGTATAACTGCAATGCAATATGTAGGCTTAGTGTATTGAAATATATAACTGCAATATGCAGGTTTAGTGCATTAAGCTTTAAAAGGAGTTAATACATTTATTCTGCTTATTCTGTGTGAAAATATGCAGCTGCTAGAAGCTCTGAAAAAAGAACAATGGATGTCTGTAAATCCACCATGGTCCGCAGAATGTGTATTGAGGCCAGGACTGTACCTTGAAATGTATCATATCAGAACTAGAGAAAGAATTGTGAGAAACTAAGGAAAGCTGAAACAAGCCCAAGGCCAGGTTGTTTTTCTCAAATATGTTTTTGCAAGACAGCAATTATCTGACCATGTCAGCAGCAAATCTAATAATAGCATCTTTCTGTGAACTTGCAGAAAACTGTATAAAAACTGTAGGCTGAACTATGGAAGATCAGACAAACCTTGTACCTACATGCTTTGTCTCCTTGCTGCAAGTAATAAAGGGTGCCTTGCTTGAACCTAACATGCATTGATCTTTGTGTTTTCTTTTACAGATTGGTCCTTCAGATCGGAAATCCTCTCTTTACCTTGGATCAGATGGCCAGGTGGCTGAAACCGTACAGGGAAGAAACCAAATCGGTTCTTCTTATTTGTAAAATCCTCCGACTTAATTGTCATCAGAAGTGGCCAGCCACTTTCTGATCTGTGACTGAAGGACAGGTTTTCCTTGAATCGTCGATCAATCATGTGGGCTCAGGTAAGGTGAATCTACTTTTTTTTCTGTTTCAGGATCAGGGACTAGATGTGTATTGTTTTTTGTCAGATTGTATTTTTCTTACAGTCAGGGATAGAAAAGGTATTGTCTTGTCATAGATCAGGAAAAACAGAATAAGTAGATTTTAGGCAGTCATTCTGAAGAGACTATAACAAAATCTGTGGTACACGTTAAAACTAGAGAATCAAGGTGAAGTTACGTAACAATCAAAGCTAAAGGAAAATGGGTAATAACTGTACAAAAACACTCTGAGACCCACCGTTAACGGAAGATGCAAAATATATGCAGTCACAGCGAGCAGACGTTAGATACTTTTCAAAATGGGTTATTAAATACGAATTTGACGGAAAATTAGAAAAATCCTCACTCATCAAACTTATTAAACAACTTAAAACTGATTCTAAAGGTCAGGTAAAAAAGCAACGACAGTTAGGAATTCCCCAGGTACACAGGTGGCTGGAGGAAGTAAACCATAGGGACCAAAAGAACAAGGATTCAAAGACAATGTTTTTAGATAGGGAGGATAACAACCTAGTAATAGCATCAGCACCTCCGCCTCCTCCTCCCATACCAGAATATGGAGTGAGTAGACAGGTTGATCCACCCCCACTATATCCTGTGGTCACTGAGGATAGGGACGCTATAAAACTGAAACTAGCTAAAATAAGGGATCCCATTGAAACTAGGTCCCGAACAAAAGCAGGTAATCGAGAGTCATGGCAGAAATTTAAAGACACACAATCTGCGGGAGAAGAAGAAGAGGAAATATGTCCACTCATAGAAGTACCGAACCCTCAGGCAGGGCAGGATAATCAGGATCCAACCATCTTAGTATATAGACCCTGGACTCCGGAAGATATCTGGAAAGCTACAGAAGGGATTCCCCATCCGAAAATTAATTTTTGAAAATTTTCAGAAGATTTACAAAGAATTAGGCTAAGTTATCATTTAAACAGGGAAGAAATAGAAAGGGTAGTTCGACAAATTGTAGGGCCAGATTGGTACATGATTTGTGGCAATTGGAATCCTCGTGATGCTGAACAAAAACCTCTTCCTCATAACAGTGCAGATTTAGATGCTAGAGTAAAAGGACTTACAGACCGCATCTCTGAAAAATGGCAACCTAGGGCAGACTGGATGTGCATTAATCAATGCATCCAACAGGAGGGTGAGACAGTTGACTGATATTTTGCTAGGCTGCTGGAATGTTTTAACAACCACTGTGGGATGCAGGTCTCCCGAAGACCAAAAACAAGATTCCCCATATGAACAGCAGTTGAAAAATGCATTTTTAAAAGGTAGTAGTGCACCTATAAACAGTTTTATTACAAAACATATGGTTGATCATCGAACTAGCAGGCTACAATTACTGCTCGAATATGCTAGGCATGCTGAAAGGCATTTCAATAGCAATAAGAAAAAGAAGGCTCAAGTATTTTCTGTAGGGGACGGAGCAGAAGTTTATCTAGTACACCCCGGAAAGAAGGGCAGGAAAAATGCACAGGGAGGTAGGCAGTCTAATCAATGATCAGAAGACTTTGAAGGACGTAAAAAAAGGGGTGAATGTTTCAAATGTGGTAAAAAGGGACATTTGGCAAGGGATTTCAGGAAAAATAAGAAAGCAACTACGGAAGACAAGGAGGGTGAAGACTAACTATATGATAGTCAGGAATCATTAGAAGAGTCTAGTGCAGAAAGGACAAATGAGAATGTGAAAAGGGAAATGGAAGAAGTACAGGGAATTGATGATGGTGAAGTAGAAGATGAAGTACTAGACTTGGCTTTATTGAGCTTGGAGCTCTACTTAGCAGATACTAAACCAGAAGTTATACTTTCAGTGGAAGGCAGGGAAGTCAAATTTTTGTGTGACTCAGGGGCATCACGAACCCTGATACACCCCTCCAAATTGCCAGAAAACTCAGAATCATCCGACTACATATTAGTCAAAGCAGCTAATGGGCAGCTATATCGGAAGCCCCTCTCCCACAATATTACAATAACTGATCCTGTTTCGGGATTGACACAGAAAAGTAAGATTGTAGTTTCTGCAAAGTGCCCAGTGAATCTCTTGGGCAGGGATCTCTTGCAGTTATTTGGCATAGCAGTAGTCCCAACCATGCAGGGAATGGAAGCACAGCAACAAACTGACACCTTTATAGTGCAATCAGGGGGTGAAATATTTTATTGGTATAGTCAAGACTTGGTCACAACTGGTCCAGGGACTGTGACCAAGGAGCTGATGAACGTAGCCATCAGTAAGTTTCCCTCCCTCGACATTGATAAACAACACCTGTTACATTGTACCCTATATTTTTGTAATACAACAGGACCTGATAAGGAATATGAAGAAAGATTATTTAAGAATCATACAAATAGATTGGTACTGCGTAACCTGTACTGGGGCACAGAAGGGAATAGTGTAGTCAGCTATTCGCTGCCCCAGGAATTTTTAACACTTTATAAATCTAATCGATTACCACATGTTAGCTTGACCAAGAATAAAAATATACAGTGGGCAAACCTAGGGGAGAAAGCCACAAGATTGGAGAAACAAACAGAACTGGAACTGTCAGGACAGGGAATACAAGTACAGAAACTGAATTGGGTGACACAGACCAACCCAGCTGTGCACCTGCATTCTCTTGAAGACAGCTGATGGATGCTCCTACTGAAGGAGGAGGAAGAAAACGCCTTGCGAGATATACCAGGGACTCTCTGGTCAACAGGGAAATCATATGTAGGACTTATCTGTATGGCAGGGCCAGTTAATATCATGCCAAAATCAGCATTTAGACCACAGAAAAGACAATACCCCTTAAGGAAAGATACAGAGGCAGGGATAAAACTTATTATAGCAGCATTACTTAAGGGAGGGGTGTTAGTGGAATCTCCCAATTCTCTGTGTAATACACCTCTATTTCCAGTTAAAAAAGCCAATGGAGAATGGCATATGGCCCAGGATTTGCAAGCTGTGAATGACGCAGTAGTACCAAGGGCGCCTATTGTGCCAGATCCACACACTCTGTTAAATAACTTAAAACCTCAACAAAAATATTTTTCTGTGGTGGATATTAGTAACGCATTCTTTTCAATACCGATACACCCAGATAGCCAGTATTGGTTCGCATTTACATTTCAGAGAAAAAGATACACATATACGCGACTACCACAGGGATATTGTGAGAGCCCTATGATATTCTCACAAGAAATGTCAAGTAACTTGGCAAGGTTTAATCCACTAAATTCTAGTCAGGTCTTATTTTATGTTGATGACATTTTGTTGGTGCTGCCCACCCTGCAGGATTGTAGGGAAGATACCGTAGCACTTCTACAATTTTTAGCCACTGAGGGACATAAAGTAAACAAAGATAAGCTGCAGCTCTGGAGAAAACAGGTTAAGTACCTAGGATATGTGATATCCAAGGAAGGTAGAACTCTAGATGAAGACAGAAACGTGGCAATCTTGCAGGCACCAAAACCCACCACCAAGAAGGAAATGATGTCCTTCTTGGGAATGACTAATTCCTGTCGAAGCTGGATTCCAAACTATGCCTTGGAAACTGCACCCCTAACTGATCTTATATATAAGAAGCCTATGGCAGTGCAGGAGTTGTTACAATGGACATCAGAGGCAGAATCTGCCTTTTGTAAACTGAAACAATTAATAGCGTCCTCTCTAGTTCTGGGATTACCAAATTATCATAAACGATTTTTCCATACTTTAGATTGCAAGCAGGGTTATATGACATCAGTACTAACACAACAACATGGGGATAAGCAATGCCCCATTGCTTACTATTCATCACAATTAGACCCAGTGGCACGGTCCTTACCCCACTGTGTGCAGGCAGTAGTTGCAGCAGCGATGGCAGTGCAAGCTTTGGCCTCAGTAGTCTTGTTCCACCTCGTCACTCTGAGGGTACCCCACGCAGTTGCAATTATTTTGCTACAAGAAAAGGTGGTATATCTTTCCCCTGCTAGGCATCTCTCCTGCATGACTATATTGTTGAGCCAACCTCATATGACAATTGAACGATGCATGACTTTGAACCCTTCTACTCTGCTCCCGACCCCTGCAGACGGCACAAAGCAGCACTGCCTGCAGGTAATTGAGCAAAAGACATTACCTAAAAAAGATTACACAGATGTCCCCTTGGAGGATACCAAGGTGACATACTTCGTGGATGGCTCGTGCAAAAGGGGTCCTGCAGGACATAACCTAGTAGGATATGCAGTAGTCTCTGATACTGAGGTTGTAGAAGCAAAATCCTTACCACACAATTTATCTGCACAGGCAGCAGAATTGATTGCCCTGACACGGACATGTACCTTAGCAAGGGGTAAATGTGTAAACATTTTTACTGATAGCCAGTATGATTTTTCCACTGTACATGTGTTTGCACAACAGTGGAAAAACTGGGGAATGATAACATCTACTGGCAAACCTATAAATCATGCACAGTTTATTTTAGATCTTTTAGAATCTATTCAGTTACCTCAGAAGGTGGCCATTTGCAAATGTGCAGCTCACACCAAGCAACACGATAGGATTTCAAAAGGTAATGCAAGAGCTGATACAGCTGCAAAATAAGTAGCTACAGACGTATTTCTTTTAAACGAGGAATTACAACCCTCTGAAATTCTGAATCTGGATATGTTAAAAATAATGCAGACACTCACTATGCAAGCTGAAAAACAGCAATGGATAAAACGAGGAGCAATCCTTGAAAAGGGGTTGTACATCAATACTACCCTCTAATCTATGTGGCATTGTTGAGCCATGGGCAGTGCCATGTCTCAACAGGGGGGATGATACAGTTGGTAAACCAGGTGTTCACAATGTACAGATTTACAAACTATTCTAAAAAATTTGTTTAATGTGTCAGATTTGTAACAAACACCATGCACAGGGGGTGATAAAGCTCAAGCAAAGGAGTTTTCCCACACCACCATATCCGTTTCACACTATCTGTATGGATTTCATAGAATTGAACAGATGTGAGATTAAGAAGTATTGCCTTGTCATTATAGATATGTTTTCCAGATGGGTGGAAGCTTTTCCAACCAAAAACCCAGCTGCAGCTACAGTGGCAAAAGTACTTGTTAAGGAAATTATTCCTAGGTTCAGCATTCTGGAGAGAATCTATAGTGACAATGGTACGCACTTTGTAAATCAAACCATACAACAGCTGAGTAAGTTTTTTGGTATTTCTTTAAAAAATAATTGTGCATATCATCTGCAGTCTGCAGGGCTGGTTGAAAGACATAATGGTATACTGAAAAGCAAACTGAGGAAATTGATAGCTGAGACAGGGAAAACCTGGCTGTACTGTATACCCCTGGCACTGTTGAACATGAGAACTGTCCCTACAGCAAAATAACTGACTCCTTTCAAGAAGCTGTATGGGAGGGCTTATTATACACCCCAGTGGAAGCCTCTCATGTCATCAGACCAGGAAGCTGCTTTTACGTTAGCTGAATATATGTAAAAGTTGTTGAGTTCTAAACATCTGTTGCAGTTTAATTCTGTTTCAGGTCAAAAACAAACCGAAGCATCGGAAGTGGCAGTGACGCCAGGAGACTGGGTGTGGATTAAAATCATGAAGCGAAAGAACTGGGCATCGCCAAAGTGGGAAGGCCAATACCAGATGCTTCTTTCAACACCTACTGCATTCAAAATAGCAGAGCGAGCTTTGTGGATACATCTGATGCACTGCAAGTTGATGAAGAACTTCGAGCTGGACAAAGACCTTACCTCTCCATCGGGACCCTAAGCACAAAAGTCTGGCTACAAAGGGGGGTCAGATCAGTTGGAACTGATCTGTCTCAAACCCAGTGAAGCAATCACTGGTGCTAAGGTCCTATAAGGCAGAGAGTAAGATCATGTGTCCTAGGCGAAGATGACGGAAGCAAGAAAGATCCAAATACATCTGTTTGGAGGAACTGGAGAAAACAGGAATGCAGAGCAATCATTCCCACAGAAATATTGCATGACCATCCTGTTAACTGTACTGGTAGCAATAATATTTTTATTGTGGCCATTTTTCTTCTCTGCCACACAAGTAGAACGAAGTAAACGTGCAAAGTGGCACCCAAATTTCAATACTTATCAGGCTATTAAGCACGCTTATGCAGACACCCTCAATATCTCCAATTGCTGGGTCTGTGCAGCTATTCCTACTGCACATGGAGGAAAACCCTTACTACAGATTTCCTTAAATATGAACCAAACCTGGCAAGCACTGCTGAAAGATGCAGTGAATGTGACATCAGTTAAAAGAGTGACCCTATTCTTACCCAAGGCAAAAAGAGGAACAGTGTGCTTTCAAAACTACGGAAAAACAGAGGTTGGAAATAGCACCTGTAACATGACAGTGATACATTACTGTACTGGAAATTCCTGCACCACGACAAGTGAGGGCAAACAATTGCAAGTTGGCAATAGCAATGATTCCACTGAAAGAAAGAAAACGGTTGATGAAAATCAAATTGTGTATAGTAAAATGTTCCGGGCTATGACCCAACAAAAGCCCGGCAACTATAAATTCAGCAACATCTCAGTCACAATTCCTGACTGCTACTTCATGTGTGGTGATAGAGCATATAAATAGCTACCAGGCAATTGGTCTGAAAGATGTTTTCTGGCATATCTGATTCCAGCAATATGACATGTATCAACACTACCCCAGGGGAAAATTCGAAATGTTTGAGAAATCAAGAAACCCACTAATCTGGTGGGACAAGTTGATGCATCCTGGATATATCACCATGATTTAGCCCATGTGAATGACAAAGGACTGTTGCACATGGATTTGGGTGATGACGTCATATCTTGGATGGGCATAATACCAGCATACAGAGTAGTAAAATCGATCTGGGAGGTGAGAAAACTATCCAAACTTCTTGAAACAATGAGTAATGTGACTTTTTCCACCCTATAATTGGTGACTGATGAACTCACAGCCATGAGGACAGTGGTGCTTCAAAATCGCATGGCTCTCGACTTCACCCTAGCAGCGAAAGGAGGTTTGTGCACTTTAATCCAGGAGGAGTGCTGTTCATTTATTCCTGACAACAAACATGAAATAGACAGCCATCTCAAAATAATTCAGCAAGTGTTGGCTATGACCAAACCAGGACCGAATCCATTGACAGACTTTTTCCAAAAATGGTTCGGAGGTTGGGGCAGCATCTTGATGAACATTCTGATTGCCATCTGTGTAGGGGCAGCCTTACTGATGGTGTGTGGATGCTGCTGCATCCCCTGTATAAAAGGACTAGTTGAAAATTTCATAGACGCTTCAATTTCAAAGACTTTATATCAGAATGTTGAGTTAGAGGTACTGATTAAAAGCTGAAGAAATACTTTCACAAGCTTGAACTGAATGACTCTCTAACTGCAAATCCTGAGTGGGAAATGGTTAAGGGAAGAAAAAATGTTAATGCTTGTTTTGAAAGTAGAATAAAGTATTAAAAGGGGGGAAATGTTAGGAAAATGTATAACTGCAATGCAATATGTAGGTTTAGTGTATTGAAATATATAACTGCAATATGCAGGTTTAGTGCATTAAGGGTTAAAAGGAGTTAATACATTTATTCTGCTTATTCTGTGTGAAAATATGCAGCTTCTAGAAGCTCTGAAAAAAGAACAATGGATGTCTGTAAATCCACCATGGTCAGCAGAATGTGTATTGAGGCCAGGACTGTACCTTGAATGTATCATATCAGAACTAGAGAAAGAATTGTGAGAAACTAAGGAAAGCTGAAACAAGCCCAAGGCCAGGTTGTTTTTCTTAAATATGTTTTTGCAAGACAGCAATTATCTGACCATGTCAGCAGCAAATCTAATAATAGCATCTTTCTGTGAACTTGCAGAAAGCTGTATAAAAACTGTAGGCTGAACTATGGAAGATCAGACAAACCTTGTACCTACATGCTTTGTCTCCTTGCTGCAAGTAATAAAGGGTGCCTTGATTAAACCTAACATGCATTGATCTTTGTGTTTTCTTTTACAAGTATAGTTCAAGTTATTGTCATCTGGCAAAAGAAAGCAGACATATAATCCCTCAAATCTCTCTACAAAGTCAGATTTTACATTTCATGTGAGTTGAGTTCAGTACAGGCTGGGCAGATCTTGGGCAAAGAGAGGTAAAGCCTTAACTATGTTGTAGGCAACCCAATGTTAATAACATGAGTGCCTGCAGGATCTGACTGTGGAGGAGGGGAGTGAGTGGCCACACTTTGTTCACCTACTTGGTGGAAGGGAGGTGGCTCTGGCTTACCACATGGGTGATATCTAGTGGGAGCAGGATGTGGTCACCCTGTGGAGTTTTAGGCTAACAGGGCTTATGCTACCATTAGTGCATTTGCACTAGGTAGCCAAGAGGATGACAGTGTGCTGAATCAAGCTTCCTCTTGGGAGTTGGTGATTGTGTGGCTGGAGAAGCTGCGGAAGAGGAGGAAATACTCATATGGGGAGAATATAGGCTTTCTCCCCCATAGCCAGTAAGCTGGCCTGCACCCCACTGTCTGATGCAATAGATGGAATGAAGGGCTGATGAGGGTTCTTGTGCCACAGGGAAAGTCTGCCTTCTGCCTCAGTAGAATGAATGAGCCAATTGGGCAAAAGCGTAGAAATCACTGGGCAATGTTCTGTGGGAGAGCAAAAAAAAAAAAAAAATCAGCATTGTGTGTAGTGACTCTGTTGGTCTCTGTGTGAAAATATTCAGTGTCTGAACAGTGAGATTGCAGACATAGAATTGACCACACTGGCAGAGCAGTCTGATACAACAGACAATAATTTCTCTGTAGAAAATTAGGATGGTAAATAATCAGCCTAAATTTGTTCAAAAAGGATAGGAAAGAAAAAGAATGGCATGCAATGGTTTATGTATAGGAAAATTCATGCACATCTGAAAATTTGTAAGAATAAGCACACTGTGGGTAGTTAAGTTCACACTTTTTTAAGAAGAAAAGAGACAACAAAACACCAGTCCTCTGCAATAGGGAATAGAAATATATATCAGTGTTGAAAGAGATGAAAAAGCCAGCTGTGAAATGAAGTTAATACTGATGAGACCTTTTCCTTTAGGATGTGGATTGGGGTCTCCAGAGTATTACATCCTCACACAGCAATAGTGCCCTAAGTTTTTTAGAAGAGTATTCTACACATAACTTGTAAGTAAATGTATCTCTGGATTGCAGGCCTGAACATGCTGCTGTGTGCAGAGCAGATGTGACCAGTCTAATGGAAGAGGAAGGTTAATTTATTAGACACCACTGAGGGGGTGCGAATTCCTGAACCACATTGAGTATAATGACAGTTCTGCTACAAGGACTGCCACAAAAGCCAGATTGCTTGAGGAAAAGCAAGGTTTGGGGCAAGAATATCACTTGCTAAAGGTAGTGAATTATTTTTTCAACTAGTTAAGACCACTAAGTACAAATATCTTTTCTCTTGGGTGACCAAGGAACACTAGCTGTGTTTCTTGTTCAGATTTGACATAATTTGTGAGTACAGAATTAGGATATCAAGCCATTGCAAGTGAATTATCTAATAAAGAAAACATGGAACAATGTGTATAATGTAGCAAACATATGGAACAATGTGTATAATGTATCAAACATATAGAACAATGTGTATAATTTACCAAAAATATGGAAGAATGTGTATAATATATTAAACATATGGAACAATATATATAATGTATCAAACATATGGAACAATCTGTATAATGTATCAAACATATCTAAGAATGTCTATAATGTATCAAACATATTGAACAATGTGGATAATGTACCAAACATATGGAAGAATGTATATAATGTACCAAATATATGTAACAATTTGTATAATCTATCAAACCTATGGAATAATGTTTATAATGTATCAAACCTATGGAATAACATGTATAATGGACCAAACATATTGAACAATGTGTATAATGGATCAAACCTATGGAACAATGCGCATAATGTCCAAACATATAGAAGAGTGTATATAATGTATCAGACATATGGAACAATGTGTATAATCTATCAAATGTATCTAAGAATGTCTATAATGTATCAAACATATGGAACAATATGTATAATGTACCAAACATATGGAAGAATGTATATAATGTATCAGACATATGGAACAATGTATACAATCTATCAAACCTATGGAATAATGTGTATAATGTATCAAACCTATGGAACAATGTGTATAATGGACCAGACATATGGAGCAATGTGTATAATGTATCAAACATATGGAACAATGTGTATAATGTACCAAACATAAGGAAGACTGTATATAATGTATCAAACATATGGAACAATGTGTATAATGTGCCAAACATATGGAAGAATGTATATAATGTATCAAACATATTGAACAATGTGTATAATGCACCAAACATATGGAAACATTTATATAATGTATCAAACATATGGAACAATGTGTATAATGTACCAAATGTATGGAAGACTGTATATAATGTATCAAACATATGGAACAATATATATAATGGATCAAACATATGGAACAATGTGTATAATGTATCATACATGTGGAACAACATATATAGGTTCATAGGTTCATAGGTAGGTACTAAGCTATTGGCCCTAGGGCCTATATAAGCCTAGCCAAAAGGTACCCTAGCTTTCACCACCCAAGAAAATTATTTTCCTGTGCCACTGTCGAGCAGAGCCACAGAAGTGATCCCCGGGGTGAATTTCTTATCTCTAATCCAATCATCAAGATTTTTCTTGAAGAGTGTTAATGAGGAGCTTTGTTTGATATAGATAGGTAGTTTGTTCCAGAGTATGGGAAGTCTCTGGGACAGGAATCTATCCCTCCAGCATGTTTTATTTATTATGGTGACAAGGTTTAGGTCCCTAGAGCATGTAGCTTGTAGGGATTGGGATTTCTTTAAGTGGAGCATGTCCAAAAGCTCTGGGTTTGACATAGCTTTGTGTGTTGGACAGAGACCGCCTTTGAGTAGGCGATATGCAACGGAGTAAAGCTGCAGTTTTTTGAGATGGTCTGCATAGGGCATCTGTTTGAGGCTGGTAATCCTCTTTGTGAAGTATTTCTACGGCCTTTCCAGTTGTTGTAGATGTCTTGTGAGGTACATACCAAAAGGGGCACTGTACTCTATAATAGGTCTAATGAGTGACAAGTAGAGGGGAACAATGACCTCTTTTTTCCTGGATGAGAAACCTTTTGTGATGAGGTGTGCCATGTAGAAGGATTTCCTGACTACTGTGGCAATGTGATTATCAAAGGAGAGACTACTGTCCACCTGTGTCCCAAGGTCTCTTATCACACTTTCGGTGTTAAGTAGACTACCGTCTATGTGGTAGTTCATGGGTACAGAGTTTTTACCGTAAGGGATGACAATGCACTTTTTGTCATTGAGCTTGAGGCCATGGCTTTCATACCAGGGATCTGTCTCAGCGAGGCCCTTTTGTAGGATGTCCACATCTTTTGGAGTTTTGATTATGGCTCCTAGTTTGCAGTCATCTGCAAACTTCATTAGCCAAAGACCTTCTGTGTTAGTCTGTACTTCAGAGAAGTAGATACCTAACAGGAGAGGACCCAGGACTGAACCCTGTGGTACTCCACTTGTCACTGGTCTGAAGTTGGATTTGGAGTCTGCTACTTTCACAGTGTAGGTTCTGTCAGTGAGCCAGTTGGCAACCCATCTTGTAACATAGGGATTTATACATAGTTTAGTGAGTCTATCTATAATTCCAGAGTGGGGGATGGTGTCAAAAGCCTTTGCGAGATCTAGATAGGCTGTGTGAACCACTTTACCCTCATCTACGGCTTTGGTGACTGCTTCAAAGAAATCTATCAGGTTTAGGAGACATGATCTGCCTTTTACAAACCCGAACTGGGTGGGGTCCCGAGTTTGGAGATTACCAATGTCATTGTTTATAAGTTCCATGATGATGCATTCCATAGCCTTGCAGTCCAGGATCATCAGGCTAATGGGGCGGTAGTTTCCGGGGTCCGTGGTGGCTCCCCCTTTGTGGAGTGGGATAACCGTTGCTGTGCCCCATTCAGTGGGCACATAGCCTGGGGTGAGGCTATGACTGAACATAGTACTTAGGTGGGGTGCCAGTTCATTCTGTAGTTCATGTAGAACACAGCCTGGGATGTTGTCAGGTCCCATGGATGCTGTGTTCTTGGATTTGGAGAGTGTGTTTTTTTACCTGTGCAGCCGTGATTACAGAAACTTTGCATTCTTCTGGTATAGAGATGGGCCCTTTAGGGGATGGGAGGAGGGTAAAGTTAGCACTGAACCTGTCTGCTAGGATGTTGGAAATATCAGTTGTTGTTGTTGTCTTTCGGCCTTTCCCAGTTAGAGGTCGCCACAGCGCAACTCCAGTCTGCTAATGATTGGCAGTAGATTTTCACGGTGCCAAGTTGCCAGTTCGATGCCCAACCTTCAATGAAGGCACGCCCATTCATGCATGTCTTTCAGAATGCCACTCAACCCATGGGGAGGACATGCAGACTCCACACAGAAGGCACTCCCCGCACACTAGCTGAGAATCGAACGGGAGAACCTCTTGCTGTGAGGCAACAACACTACCACTGCACCACTGTGGAATTTAGTGCCATTGTGCTGTAACTCAGAGCAGATCTGAGCATTGCCATTGAGATTCTTGACATAGCTGTATATCATATATATGGAACAATGTATATAATGTATCAAACATATTGAACAATATGTATAATGTATCAAACATATGTAACAATGTATATAATGGATCAGACTTATGGGACAATGTGCATAATGTATGAAACGTATGGAACAATGTATATAATGTATCAATTAAAGAAGAAAGAAGAGGGGGAAGGCAACTAGTTTACAGACCAAAATGCAAAATGCAAGGAGTTCAAATTGTAAAGAAAAACTATGGGCAAGATCCTGAGGCTTGGTCATTTGTCTAATGGACCATTTTTGTCATTTAGTCATTAAAATTTTAGCGCTTTTCATTTCCAAATAAAGTGTACATTTTTATTTAAGCTTTTGAAATATGATCCATTTTTTCTGCAACATTCCTGAAAGTGTGCATTTACTGAGAGGCAGAGCATGATGCTTTAAAGCTATTCTAGTATTGCTGATAAAGTATGTGTCATCAGCATAAGTTGGGCAAACTGACAATGTGAAACATTACATGGCCATGAAATGTTTAAAGTAATACAGTCTCTGCTGCAACAACATTCCCCCTGCTCATTCATCTTCTCCACAGAGTTTTGAACTGCAGCCCTGATTACAACTGGTTTATCTGGCAACTCCAGCAGAGGCAGAAAGTTCAGCTCAAGTCAGGTGTGTCCAAACGCATGAGTCAGTTTGCTTACCACATGCACAAATCTAAATAAACCTGTTTTGTTGTACTTACTGTCTGCAAATAAAAATTGAAACAGCCCTGCTGGTTTCATTTTAAGTGATAGCTGATTTTGGAAAACTTATGGAAATATTACTCCTGTGTGCAGATGATATCAAGATCTGCAGTATGTCTGGTTAAAAGAATAAAACAAAGACATAAATGAGTGACAGCCAACACTGTCTGCAGTACAACAGATACATTAAGGGTACAGTAGTCTGAGCTGAATCATTTGTGTGTACGTTGAAGGTACACAAATGACCACAGGTCAGAAAAACAAGTTGTATCACAGATAATTTTAATGTGCATACCTAACAAAGGGCAGGCTGAGACAGACACGGGAATACGAGTAGGGAAAAGAAACACGAGCAGGGAAAGTGATGTGAGTACAACAGTTTGAGGCACTGATAAACCTATTGTATAGCCGCAGGGCACATCTCCAGAGAACAGTGACGGCATGGCAGCACATCATGGAAAAGTAATGAATATCATATGGAGTACATAGCACAGTTCAAAGCCAGATAAAGTACACACACAGGCAACAAATCATACCAGGATGTGCAGATATGCTGGTGGTGAGATGCAAATTACATCATACCAGGATGAGTATAGCAAGAATGAAATGGAGGAGACAGGAACCTGACTGCAGCTTCAGAGATGCTACGGACATTTAAGAATTTGAGGAAGAAGGGCCGGTTTATCTATGGAAACTGAAAATGAATGAGTACTATTATACAAGACGTTGATTATGAACATTAATATGTTGATGTAACTTTCTGATTTCCTGGCTTGTCTTATCTTTAATTGTCTTTTAAGACTTTCTCTGAATACTGACACTCTTGGTTTGCATGCTGTACCTCCACCCTCTCTCTGAGTGTAAAATCCAGCATTTGTTGCTTTAAATCTAAAGCAGTGACATTAATGAAGGCTGATTTATGCAACTGTTAGGAAATAAAGTTCCCAGACATTTAAGGGTAATGTCATAGAAAATGATATGCAGGTGTATTCTCTAGGAGATACTACTCCTTGAGATGGCACCTAGTAGTTACTATAACTTAGAAGTAAATGCACTAGCATCATCCTCCACATGCAAAATAGCTATGCTATGCTCTTGCACCTGGACCAATATATTTGAATATAAATATGCAACATGCCAAACATCAAATATCTTTTTAGAGCATATAACTTAAAAAAATGCAGCATCGCTTTTGCTAAACTCTTAGAAAAGGTAAGCATTTGTGTTTGGCAAGATTTGTTCCTACAGATAGGTGGAGAGAAAGACAGAATCCTGTCTTCAGCAAACTGTTTTCACGCAGACAATTTGTTCTACTTCAGGCAGTTTCTTATTAAATATTTAATCAGTACTGCTGTCTGACAAACAATCTATCTTGGTCCGTGTCCAGATTTTCTTTTTCACTGACAGCTGGGTCCTCGTTTTTCATCTTTCTTCAAAAGTGTTTGAAGAGATGACTGATAGATTAGTGCAAAAGAATATTTAGTTGTTTGTTCATGTTTACTGTGATAAAGAAAAGCATTTCAGCTGCATTATTGTGAAATCCTGCAGCGCTCCACTGAGTTTTTCCTTGCAGTCAGCATTGAAGAAAGATATATTCAAAAGCTGTGTCGTACTATACTGTCTCCTAGATGTCTCCCTTCCCCATCAGGGAAATCTTGGTGAGCCGTGAATGGGATGAAACATTCCCTGTGAATTACAGACATCATATTTTATTTATTTATTTTTATTTGTTTGCATTTGCTAATCAGAAAAATCCCCCTCAGATAAGACTTGAGGACTACAGCTCCAAGTAAGAAACATCTTTTTTTAGAAACGTAAACATTGTAAGATACATTTTGTATAGGATTAGACATCTTAGTATACTTTCAGAGATAACATTCTGCTTAGATTCAAAACAGGAGACATACATTTGTGAGATGCATGCTATATATTTTTAGAAAATAGTTACACTCATACAATTACTAATGCCACATGTTATAATCATTTACATTATTATTATTATTGCAAATAATTACAGATAATACAAAAGAAAATACTGTATTCATATCAACATATGTCTGACTAGATAACCAGTGTCAATGTGCTGACTACAAAGGTGAGAAAGCTTGTATACTATGATATGGATATAAATGTACATTAATCCACATAATTTCTTAGTAGATAAACAGAAAAGAAGATTGAAGTGAGAAATATTTATTTATTTAAGTTTAAGTTGACCAAGCTAGACCCACTAAGACAAAACTATTTTCAGGGGATTCTACAGGTTGTATATTTATAGATGGGATAGTATGGCCAGGATACCAGCTAAATCCTACCCTTTTTTTTTTTTTATAAGTGCTGTGGGTTCTTTTACATCTACCTGAGCCAGATTGGACCTCAGTTTAATGACACATCTGATGCAGACAGCTCCCCAGGAGTCCCTTTATATTGAACTGAAGTGCCAGTACTGGAACATGAATTCATACACCTGGTGTGGGAACAGACCCCATGATCATATGAACTTCCCTCCATGAAAAGCAAGATTGCACCTTGCTGAGCCTGCTGCAGTTATGTTGCAATTAACTAACCTTATTAAGATACCAAGTTTGATCAGAAGGCAGGAATGTGTATGTCATGATTTAGCCACAGCATGTAACTGTGTCAGGCTTGATCTCATACACTGCCCTATTATTTGCATTAACTGTGACTAGACCCTTGTGTTGTTTTTGGTTTTGCTATTGCTTCTATCTTGACGTTATATTGAATGTAAACCACCATAATGTAATCATGACTTTATCCTTGTCAAGTCCTTTCTTGCCTTTCCCATTCCCTATATATCAGTCACACTACAGAGAGTCATATTGTTTGTAAACCTTCCTAAAAACATTACTACGGACAAGGTACAGCACAATTCCACAAGACCTCAACAACAACCTTCATATGTGGACAAGGCTTTGACTACTTAATTTTACCTTCTGTGGCGACTTGCTCATTCATTGTTTTCTACAAGTTGCTACCCTGGGACAGACCTGTCACCTGTCCCTGTTTTGGGGAATGTTCCTATTTTTTAGGTCTAATTTACCCCCTTGCACATGACATTCCTATTTTTGGAGAAATGTCTCCATTTCCCGTTAAACAAATTTCTGAATCTCCCTATTCATATGTGATTTTAGAAGCTGTCTAGTTCTCAGAAAACCACACTACATGACCAGTGTACTAGTGGCGCCAATAATTTAAAGAATGAGGGCAAACATCTTGCAATCTTCCTTTCTCAGAAATGAAAAATAAATGACATTGTATAATTAAATTTTGCAATGCAGTTAATTAAAGTCTATGATAACATGCTTATACTTTCCTGTTGTTTTTGTTACTCTGTTTTTTAAATGCATTTCTGAATGGTAAGCTGCTTTCCTACTGGAAGCAAGAAGAGTTGTGTGTTAACTGGTATTCAAACTTTATGTTAATTACAGATCTAGATTTTTGGCTGGATGGACAGTACTTATTTTTCATGGGCCTTTGTGCCTGTTTTAATTGTCTGCATGTTGAGAGGTATATCCTGGGACCAACTACCACTCAAATTAGTTTATTGGTCCTTGGCATTATATTGTGTCAGAGGTACTTGTTATATAAGGGAGACCCACGCAAGGACCTTATCTGGTACTCATGCTATATTTCCAGGCTTTACTGAGGGTCTCACCGAAACCTAGATATTTAAGAACTCCTTCCTTTATTTTTTGATTTTTAGGATTCTCTTTATCACCAAAATATGTTTACAGGCTACCAATTCTGTCTTGTTAAATGGGGGTCATAGTCTCCTTCTTTAGTCTTTAGGTAGCTTGCTCTTCTGTCTACAAATGTATTGTAATGCAGAATGCTGTGAATATGATGTATTTTGTGATATCTAATTAGTTTCATGTATTTGGTTATGCTGGTTGCATGGTACACATATAACAGTGGTGGCAAAGATAATATGCGATCATATCTAACATGAAATGTTCAATGTTTGAAGTTTAGCAACTCTGTTGTATAAAATGGAAATTTATGAGAATAAAGTAGAGTAATGCATATGCAGCATTTGGATATTCTTTGGAGTAACAGAGAATCTGTGCATGTGCTTCCCGGTTCCATGAGGTTTTTCCTTGAGTAAATTGTGGAAAGACGTGTACCACATGACAGGTACTTCTTTTAGCTAGGCATAGCCTATTTAAAGATATACACCCCTGCATGTTACATCTCCCTTTTGAGTTATGATATGTATATTTATATACTTTCTATACTATAGAATACATTACGTTACACTGGGCATTTAAGTTATCCTTAACTGTACATTAAGCAAATCATGGACTTTTTATATTTATTTTTGTTCTTATCATATACATTCAACTTAAACATTCCCATCCATGCCCACTTTCCCCACAATCAAAACATTTTAAAACTGAATGTGCATACACATTCTATGTCACTTTCCCAATATCTCCATACCAAACTAAAAGGTAATATACTCAGTACTAATTGGCTTAAATGAACTATCATACCAGAAATGTTCACTTTTAAAATCCCCATTCATAGTATAATAATCTCAAAAATATCTGTAAATCTACATTAATAAGCATATTGCAAATTTCACCAAAATGGTGCAAATATATAAATTATTTTCCTTTTCCAGTATTTCTTCTCTTCTTCGTCATTCATGTCCTCCTCTTGAGCTTAACTCATCTCAACCACCCATCTATTTCTCTTACATTCTCCTCCCATATATTTCTCCCTCAGTGCTGTTGCCTTTCTACAATTCTGCCTACCTTTCAACACCACCTGAACAATCTCTGATCAATGAATAACCCAATAGTTGCAATCAAATTTTTCCCCACCATGCAGTCAAATGCACAGTTATGATATAGAATGCTTTATTTGCCTCTTTCCTTACTCCCATGTTTTACTTAATTGTTTTGAGCATGTTGGACATGTCACAAATTTGTCTTTTATTGCTTGATTTGTATTAATTCATTTCTTTGTTTATTTGCATTACTTCTATGTGTACTGACTTGGGATGAACCTGAAAATGGTCTCTGTAAATTTACAAAATAAAAATAAAGTAAAATAAAATAACTATTAAACTATTTTCTTTTCTTATGCACCCTCAGAACTCAGTCTTCTCATTGCATAGGCACAGCTTCCAAAGCTCTTGCTATTGTATTCTTTCTCCATTTATAGCCTTGGAAACACATATATATGAGTCTCTCATACATTTCTTACACAAGCTATTTTTACATTTTACCTCTTGCACATTTCCATTTATTTGGAAGGTAACATTAAGGCAGCTGCATATTACATCTTATTTTATGCTTAATCTCCTGACTTCTGTGTTTTCAGTTTCTCACTCAATAACAATATCCTTATCACCACTATACCTACTAACCATCGGTAAATGGTTTGCATAATGGTTAAGGTTTTCACCTTATAAGATAGAAGGTACAAGGTTTGATTCTGACTTCAGGTTATTGTCTAGGCTTGTAATGGTCTGCAGATTGATTGCTTGGTATTTACCTGTAAATAATACTTTTTCCCACTTCATAAAATGCATACTTTACTTTTAACTGTAATCTTTTACTAATATTTTGCATCCTCAATAATAGCTAGTTACTACACACATTTCCAGTACCAAATCCAAACGTTGGTTTAACGCAAACCAGCATTAGCATACCTGTACAACACATGACTATCTTCATGCCAGACTGGTGGTGCAACTACTCAAATTAGGCAGTTCATAAATTCATAGTTGAATGGTCCAAACACTTTTATAGGCCTAGCCAATAATACCTAATATTATATCTAAGTTCCCCAGATATGTGATGAGGTAGTATCAGGGTAGTGACTCTTTGGGTTTTGGAGTATGGAGTCATTTTACAGACTGCCTCTGTCCATAAGGGACATGGACAGTACCCTGTGAGTGAATTTATGGTTCTCCATACATTTATCCAAACTCTTTTTGAAAAGAGTGAGGGATGGAACGTTTATTCCATAGACAAGATAGCCTTTGGGATATAAATCTGTCTCTCCAGCAAGTTCTGTTAGAGTCACAAATAAGGTTCAGGTTCATGGAATGCATGACCTTTGCATAATTTGTTTTGTAAATATGTAACATTTTCATCTGGTCTGGATCACAGAAATCCTTGTAGGTCAGGCATAAGTCTCTTCTCAATAAATGATATGAGATGGAGTGAAAGGATAGGGTCTTTATTCAGACAGCATAAGGTATGTGTCTTACACTTTGTATTTGTTTAGTGAAAAACCTCTGGGGCCACTCCAATTACTGTAGGTGCCTGGTTAGGTACATGCAGAAGCAAGCATTGTACTCGATTAGGGGCCTGATGAGGGCATTGTGACTTCCTTTGATCTTAATGCCATGCCTTTACATATAAATTGCACCACACAGAAGGATTTCCACACAAAGTTTAGGATACTACCTATTTATGTTCCTAGGTTCCTCACCTCTGGGTCTACTTTTATTGGTGTGCTATCAAAATTATAATTTGCAAATATTATAATTTGCAGGGATATCTGATCACCCAAGGATATGATTATGCATTTTTTTGCATTTAGTTTCAGGCCATGGTTTTATCACTAGTCGTTTGTCATTTTTAGGCCTGTTCGTAGGATATCAACATTGTTTGGAGATTCAGTGATTCCTCCCAGCTTATAGTCATTGGTGAACTTAATGAGCCAGAGACCCCCAATATTGGCCTTCATTTCCGAGAAGTATATACCAAACAGGAGATGTCCCAAGACTGAGTCCTGTGAGACACCACTAGTAACAGATTTCTTATTGGAAGTGCATTCATCTTTCTTGACAACCTCTGAGCAAGTGAATTATGGTTTATATAAGTCTCCCAGTTTATAGAGGGGTAGTTGAAGTCACCCATAAGTATGCTGAATATTAAGAGATTTCAGTTGGTTTAGGTAGGAGATGAGGTTTTTCAGACTCATGTTAGGGTATCTGTAGCTAGCAAGGATATGATAGGGGGTCGCACCTATGATTAGTTGGGCATGGATCAGCTCAAGTGAGTCATGTTGTTGGACCAGTCTAGCAGTGTTCTTGGCCTTTATGAACACTGAGATACCTCCTCTCTTTGTTTTATCCTGAGCTGAGATGGATCAAAATGTTGAAAGGCATTGTTGCCTTTGACAGCCAGGGTGCTTTCCATGACTGTAAACCATATTTCTGTGACTGCAAATATGTCTGCATTCTCCATAATAAGAAGTACTTCCAGGGAGTGCAGTTTTTTATTTAAACTCCTAGCACTAAGCAGCAGTACCTTTAGGTAGTCATAAATTATTTTTGTTATGTTGGAGGGTTTAACAACTTGGTATAGCCTAAAAAAGGTACTTTGTTGATAGATAAAGTTTTTGCCAGTATCTGGAAGCCAAGTGGTGACAAGTGAAAACCATCTCTGGCAAAGCATCATGATTTGCCAATCATGTCTCCTCAGGTTGACATATATCGGATCCCTTTGTTGTGACACCAGAAACTAAGCCAATTGTTGAAGTCAGTCATTTTTTGCTGGTTCTGTTATATGATCATTGGTGAAGGTAGGATGCCACTCAAGGCTAGATTCATACTTGTCTGGGATATGTATTCAGAGAGCTCCATCACGTTCCTCTTAATGTAGTCCAGTGAGGTACAGGTCATTTACACCATCATGGGTGATGAACATACCATATCGGTACTTGTGGTTTAAAGTGTATATGATCTGGTGGATCATGGCTACAGACAGTCAGCTCACTGTGATCTTCTCTTTGTTTAGCCTGGTAAGGGGCACATCAGTATGTCTTACAATGGAATCCCAAATAACTAGAATGTTTGGCTGTGTGGTGTGTTGCCTTATGGGCTTGGAAGTGAAGTTACTATGATTTTCAGAGTTATGTGTTGTGTGAGATGCTGTCTTTTTTGAGTATGTGCGGGGCCATTGAGAGATGCTTTCAGTAGGTCTTGGTGGTTTGGCTAGATTACATGAAAGTACCTCCCCATATGCAGATCTATGTCTTTGTTCCTTAGTGCTGGTAGGGAGTGTTTTGGGTGTAATGCTGACAACTCGGTTTGCATTTTTCATGTATGTAAGTGAGAGCTTTGCCTCCAATGACATTGTGTATCTACATCTCTCACAAACTGTGTTTGTTCTAAAATTAAATAGTTATCAGTGAACATGAGGCAGTTACTACACTGCCTCATGATGCCCATATCCAGCAGACCAGAATAGAGATGACTGGAAGTGCCAATCCATTATACCAGATTCTTATCAGATGGAAAGGAGTAGGTGATAGTCACTTCAAGGTTTAAGTGATAGTGTTTAGTAGTCTACCATTAGATGACCTACATTGATGCTGATCTCTGCACAAACTGGCAGCTCTTTGAGCAGCTATGAAAAGTGGGAAACTATGGACAGCGTTTCCTGTAGAGAATTTTAAAATTGAGAGGTTTGCTTATATTCAAGGCACAGGTGTCCACGTTTGCACAAGGCTTTTATACCAGCAGGATGAAAGACTTTTATACAGTTAAGCTCTCAGGCCAATCAGATAAACACACAATAAGCCTTCCCCCTGCAGTTCCTAACTTGGATGGGTTGAATCAGCCCTCTACTCCCACCAGAATGCAGAATAAAACACCCTTAATGTAAAATAAACTAGTTTTGAGCTCAAGTGCAGTAAAAAATGCTTTTAGCAAAAGGCAGAACTCCTGCAGTATCAGGAATCCTTGGAAATAAACTTACAAACCCTGAGAGGATGATCAGGAATCCTTGGAAATAAATTCACAAACCCTAAGGTAACCTCCCAAATACAGACAATTGTGTGCAAACATAGAACTTCAACAAAAACAGAAGAACTTTGCAAAACATAGAAATATTTTGGCAAACTCGGGAGAGCTTTGTCAAACTCAGAATAGCTTTTGCAGTATCAGGGGAGGTTAGGAAATATCAGAATACTGTTAAAACAACCTAAGAGCAGTACAGCAACAAGCAGATGGGGTTTCTTTAACAAGTACAGGGTGAAAACAGTGATAAATTCAACCAAATCAATAAATACAGCACATAACTGTTAAATAGCACTGAGATAGTTAAAGCACGTGCAAAAAAAATCTTGTATCAGCTTTGCAGGTTCACAGATGGTTTTAGATTCAACCCAAGGTCTTGCAGTCCAAGCTAGGCACAATGGAGTTCTGAATAAATCAGCACAGTTTCACAAAAATGTAAGGCTCTTATACCAGCAGGTTGAAAAACATTTACACAGTTAAGCCCCTCAGGCCAATCAGATAAATGCATATTAAGCCTTCCACCAGTTATTACTTCTAAAAAAAACATTCACCACATATTTTTTCTTATTTACAAAATATAATCTTCTAGCCAACATATGTTTCTCCTGTCCTTATCAGCCACACTATTTTATGATCACAGCCAAACTCGGTCCTTCTAATGGCATGACACTAACCATTCTATTCCACAACACCCTCAAAAACATAGTTTTATAATAACACAAGTAAACAAATTGCCAACTAGGATCCAAGAAAACAACCCCATCATTGAATTATAACTAAAAGACAATGGGCCGGATTCATGAAGGCTTGCATGGAGTCTAACAGTAGAGTAACACTCCATGCAGCCAACATGTCCGCCAAGTGAGCCAGGAAGAGCTGGTAGGGGTGTGTAACAGAGCTCCTTAAACTAGTCCTACACGGACAGGGCTTGGATATGCAAATTACCTCAATTTCAGGCAAAAGCTATGCAAATGCGGTAAATTTGCGATCCAGGAAACCCAAAACTGTCCGAGTAGGAGTAGTGTTATTTGCAGAAATGTACTCAGTTGATAACTGAATACAGTTCTGCAAATAGCAAAACGGAGCCGTGACAGCTGTAAAAAAGCATGCATTTACAGGAGGAAGCATGCCAATGGCCAAAAATACGGCCATTGGCAATGGGAAGTGATGCAAAATAGAAATAAAATAACTTTTTTTTTTATCCCGATCTCCGGGGTTTAACAGTAGCGCAGCGCTGTGCAAACGCGCTGCACCCTAAAAACCAGAACATTAATAATTAAGATCCACAAATGTGGATGTTATAGCTAAAATGAATTTACAATGCAAGTGAATGGCAGGCTGAAGACAACATGGCCACCGAGTAGAGGTTGCTAAGGGGGGAAGCTCAGTCTAAGAGATGTAACCAAGCATTAGTAGGCAATCCTATGCAAATGAGAGTTAGGATAGTGAATCGCAAGTTTACATAGGAAATGAGCACAGTCAGTGGAGTGTAGGAGTAGGATAAGGGGAGTAACAGAGTAGAAGATAGGTGACATCAAGAGGGGGGTATGTATGAAAGGAGTGAAGCTCATTGGAGCAAAGTGTCATGTGTCAGCCGACAATTACATATTATTGAAAGAGGTGTGTCAACAGGTAGGCCAGGTAAAGTTAAGAAATGGAATGTGTATGCCGTGGATAACACCAAAGTTTCTTGCTGAGCATGCATGCGCGTGTGCGCGCGCCAGTAAACCCGAGTAAGACAGTGTGCACGCGTGTAAACTTGAGTAAGCATATGTAAGGCTGTGTAAACAGTTGTAAGTGTGTTTGCACCGGTGTGCGTGCATTTTAACAAGAATAAGCAGGTTTTAGTCCATGTAAGCATGTGTGCGCGTGTTAGCAGGTGTGCGCGTGCTTGCGCTTGTGTGCGCGGCGCTTCCCCCAGAGGAAACAGAAAGGAAAAAGGAAGCACACCAAATAGTAGGGAAGTTACCAGGGAGTACTAGCAGAGCTAGCAGGTGAAAACAATCAGAATCAGGCAATTACCCAGGCAGAACATTAGCCCTGCCCAGCCCAGCACTTAAAACACTGCAAACAACAGTCCATTATGTTTCTCTTAAGAGACACTGCAACACTGCAGTAAGCTAATAGCAGTGAAAACTGAAAAAGCTGTACTGAGGCAAAAAATGTTAGGGGCTGCCATTTCTGTTATAAGGCGACATATGCAACATGCTGAGGGTCGTGATGATGCAAATGCTGCTGGACAACCCACAGTGAGGAGACGGAGAAGAGTGTACAGGCCCAGGGTAACCTACCAGGGGCTGCATGAGCTGGAGATAGTGGAGCGCTATAGAGTGGACAGAGACCTCTTGCAGCAAATTGTTGAGCTGTGCAGGCCACGCCTCACACACAGAACCAACAGAGGGGAACCCATCCCAGTGGAAACTAAGGTATGTGTTGGCCTAAGAATATTAGCAACAGGTACCTTCCAGAGACCAACTGGTGATATGATGGGAATATCACAGGCATCAGCATCCAGGGTACTGCACCAGTTCCTGGATGCCATGTCAGCACATGTCAGTGATCATGTATACTTCCCCAATTCCCGTGAGGTATTGGCCAGCAATATGCGTCTCTTCCAGCAAATAGCGGAATACCCTGAGGTAGTGGGTGCAATAGACTGCACGCATATACGCATGAAAGCACCAGCCGGTGAGTGGGGCAGGGTCTACTTCAACCACAAGGGCTTCCTCTCCATCAACTGCTAGGTCGTGTGTGATGCCCAGGGCATAATACTGAATGTGTGTGCTGGCTGCCCTGGAAGCTACCATGATTCCCATATCTGGCATCTGATGCAGCTGTACCAGACATTTGCCAATGGGGACATCCCACATGGACACCTAGTGGAGGATGCTGACTATGCACTGGAGCCGTGGCTGATGACACCCATCAGAAACGCACACACACCTGAACAGGAACACCATAATGAGGCACACGCACAAACACAAAATGTAATCGAGCGTGTGCTTGGGCTGCTCATGTCATGGTTCCAGTGCCTGGACACATCTGGTGGAGCCTTGCAGTACTCACCAACTACATGTACCCAAATTGTCATGGTATGTGCTATGCTACATAATATGATCCTGCGAAAACAGCTGCAGCAGGACCAGCATAGGCCTGGGCCAAACAGCCCCCCACCATTGCCAGGGCCATCACAGGCAAAACATGACTCGGAGGAGGAACAACCTGAGCCTGCTCCAGTAGACAGAAGGAGGCATTCCCAGTATGCTTTGGCCTTGGCAAAGAGGCAATGCATAGCACATACACTGGCTCAGTAGGAACTCTGGAAATGATTTCACTCTGACCCGCACATATAGTAAAAGGGATGCCTACGTTGACACTACCTGCTGTTAATCATGTATAGAGAGTGTAGTATATGCATCCGACATAGGCAGCCCTGCATCAACACCTGAGGCATGATTGCCATGTGTTAAGCAATATAAAACAGTGCTAAACAGCATTTACCACCATATAGTATATGTAAACCAAATCGCATGCACCAACTAGTACAAATGTGGTCAATGTTGAGTAATATTGGCCAACGTCCAGCAATGATGGTTAATATTGAGCAATATTGGACAAGCTGGGTCTAAGTAGGGCATAGCTGAACAAAAGCCAACATGCTCATAGTTGCTCTACTGGCCCTTAAGCAGTCTGGTCTGCTCAGTATGAAAATATAAGCAGTGATGGTCCTCGAACCGAGGATACTGTGCACTATAGTCATAGTACTTAACCACTAAACCATGACAGTATTGCAGTGGTTAACCTGTATGAAGAAATGTTGATAAGTCTATGCAAAGTATTCCATGGAAACCCGGCAGGCACAGTATAATCCCTGTCGAGTTATGACACAAAGGTGAGTCCTGCAGTAAGAATAGTACCTGACTTTCAACACACACAGTAGAAATGTTAATATTGGACATGTACACATACATCAACAAATGTAGTGGACCTCATACAGCAACATACTGAAATGTCACACTGGGCATGCTCACACACTTGAATACATGAGACAAATGTCAGGCAACAGAACACTGACAGTCTGAACTGGGCATGCTGTTAAACTACTGATAGGTACAAGACCAACCTTTACCTATAAGAACATGAAGAACTTAAAAAGGATACTATGTATTGAAAAAAAGCCAACATTATCTATTGGAATTCATACAAACAAAAAAGAAAAGGGAACACATGCCTGTGGAAGATGTAACTCCTGTCAATGGATATCAAAAGAAACATTATTTATACATCCTGAATTACTTTATAAATTTGAACCCAGATTCACAGCCTCTTGTGAGGATATGAATGTCATCTATCTCGCAAACTGTGAATTATGTTCAGTATTCTACATAGGTATGACTACAAGGAGACTAAGAGATAGAATACAGGAACATATATATGCCATTAAGAAGGCAGACCCTAAAAATGCCCTTGCTAAACATATATTAGAGAATCCTGAACACATTTTCAGTTTCAGGATATTACAAAAAAGGGAGCTAAATATGAGAAAAGGGGACAATTTTAATGATTTAGAAAGTTTAGAATTAGGCTGGATACTAAAATTCAGAGCTCAATATTATCCAGGCTTAAATACATATATTAGTATCAGATCTATTTTAAAGAAATGGAAGTATAAATGAAATATAAGATATTTTAAAAGTTTTATACTTATACATGGATTCATATTATTTATTACATACATATTTTATTACATACATATTGATGTATTTATTTATTTAATTATTTATATACATTTTTATATATGTACTATCTTTATATTATAATATATATGCTTTATATAATTGACCTGATTCTTATTCATTCATTATATTAATTTATGAAGCTACATTATAAAAAATTCTATTAATTTTATTAATTTTATTGGTATGAGATACAGACATCTTTATCTCTACCATTTTTATACCTGATATACACCTTTACATTTGCGACATAGATTTTTGACCAATATAGTTATGATATATACATCACAGTATAAATATAACTTATGTATTTCTGGGTCAGTGAGACATAGAATCTGTCAGCTAAATGTCATGAAAATTGCATTATCAACATATGAATACATTATTATTATGTACATTTATGTTTTTAACTAAAAACTAATCCATGTTATTGCAATGATATTGCCTTTCAAACAGAAACAATTATACGAAATGTTTTGGTAAAACAGTTTACAATTCATTATGAGTAGTTAATGCTATGGTATGCTGCTGATTTAATTAAACTATTTAATTGTTTTTTATCTGAATTAATTGAATAATTAAAGGTCTTAATTTGATTGGGATTGATATAAAAGGATGTTAAGAGCACTTGTATAATGAATCTGAAGAAGCGTGCTTTTCTGGATGCACGCGAAAGCGCTCATTTCGTTGTTACAATAAAAGTGTGGATCTATACGTGGTGGTTTGACTTCAATTTTTCCATTTCTACTGACAGTCTGAACTGGGCATGCTCACACACTTAGGCCATGTTGGAGTACAGCAGTGGGCCACACATATCAGGCAGTTGCATGTGTTAACCCAGGAACCTCTAACTATCCAGCAATCTGCCCTGTGCACACACTTATATGACAACAGACACGTATATAATATAGTGGAACCCTGTCATAATCAAATATGTTCTGCAGATACCTAAGTGGTTCATAGAAAGTGGGAAAGCAAAGATGATAAAAACCTGCAAACAGTATCAGCAATAAACAGTGTGCATCATGAATATTTTCATAGGTTCAGAGGTTGATACTAGGCTATCTGCCCTAGGACATGTTCAAGCATAGCCAGAGTGTGTTTGGCTGCTGCAACCCAGTCTAATCGTCAAATCAGAACACTGTGCCCATGAATAATAGGTCACACAAGATAGCCCATTTATGTTTAGTGTATTGTGCCTCTGTCTAGCAGGGACCCAGAAGATATCCCATGGGTACACATACAATCACCTATCAACTTGTCAAGATGTCACCTGTAGGTGGTCAGTGGGTGGCTCTACTTATGCAAAACTGGGACTACACTCTGCAGTGAATGGAGCCTTATGGATAATAATCTGTCCCCCCAGCATGTCCTATCAACATCTGTGCTGAGGTATATGTCCCTGGAGTGTGTAGCTCCAAGGGAGTTGGATATGCTGAGGTGGAGCATGTCCATTAATTCTGGGTCAGATATTGCCTTAAACTACAGGCACACAACACATCCTTGTAGGTGGTAAGTGACTGAGTAGAGCTGGAGTTACTGTATCTGAACTGTGCAGGGCATCCATGTGAGTCCCTACATCTGCTTGATGAGTAACATTTGTGGCCATTACAGTTGCTGCAGGTGTCGGGTAAGGTACAACCCAAATGTGGCATAGTAACCAAGCATGGTTGTGATGAGTATAGGGGTACAATGACCACACGTGATCAACATGTGAAACCATGTGGGATATGGTGGGCTATCTAGAAGTACTGTCTAACCACTTTGGCAATGTGATTGTCAACGGCAAGAGTACAAACAGGTCGTGTCCCCAAACCCGAAACAACTCCTACCATATGTAATGGATTACTACCTATGTGGTAATGTGTGGGCATGTTGTCATTCTCAAAGGGGATGACTATGCAACTAATGTCATGTAGCCATAGGCCATGGATCAGGCACCAGTCATCCTATCTCTGTGAGACCCTGTATGAGTATGCATGTACCAGCTGGAGAGTTGATTATGGCACCCAGTTTGCAGTCATCTGCGAACATGGGCAGCCATATCCCTCCTGTGATAGCCTGTACATCACACAAATATATACTGAACAAGAGAGGTCCCAGGACTGAGCCTTGTGGGATGCCATGTGCAACTGGTGTATAGTCAGACATGGCACCTGCAACACTGAGCATGTGGGTGATATCCCTGATCCAGGTAGCAATCCATCATGTGAGATATGTGTCGATATTGATGCCGGTGATCCTATGCATAATGGCCGTGTGGGGTATTGTGTTGAAGGGTTGTGCGAGGTCCAGGCAGGCTGTGTGGACAACCGTCCCAACACTGATGGACATGGTAACTGTTTAAAGAATACAAACAGGTCCAACAGGCAAGATCTGCCCACAACAATGCTGTAATGTGTAAGACCCAGTGCCTGTAGGTTTCCCATGTCTATATGCATGAGTCCCATTACAATACGCTCCATAGCTTTGCAGAACAGGCTAGTTAGCCCTATAGGCTGATATTGTCTGTGGTCTGTTATGGCAGTATTCAGTGGAGTGGGACCACTATCGCTGTACACCATTCCGTGAGTACAAATCCTGCAGTAACCCTGATATCGAACAGTGACATAATGTGAGAGTTACGTCTGTCATGAAGGCCGTGTACAACACAGGCTGGGACACTGTCTGGTCCCATTGATGCTGTGTTGTCCACTGTGGGGAGGGCAGCACTCACCTGTTTTTTCGTGATGTCAGGGAGGTTACACTCTGTTGGGATGGACAGTATCTCCTTAGGGGGGATGGGGGGGGAGACATCTGCATTGAACCTGTTTGCCAGGATGTTGGCAATGTCTGTAGGCTCAGGGTATGTTCAGTCAGTATGCAGTAACACACAGCATATCAGTGAGTGTTCAGCCAGGTACCTGAATTAACTGAAGAAGGTCTTGTGAGTGTCCGATGTGTCTGGTGCAATTGTCCATTAGAAGCAGGCCTGACATAAATACACAAGTGATTGTAGCTGTCTGCTAGTACAGATCACAGATGCCTTCCCTGTCTGGGATTGTGCTCTATCATGTAGTAGCTTCCTCCTTTTGTTGTATAGCGTATTAATGTCCGGGGTCCACCAGACATGTCCCCTGCCATTGGAGGAGTGAGTCCAGGTGTTATTTTGGATAGCACAATCCATGCAGTCCACTAGGTGTCCACAGACTGTGTATGTAAAGGATTCAGCAGTCTGAGCCATACTTACCACTGACCCAGGGTCTCTGAAGGATACCACCGTGGTATGGAGAAGTGTGACGTTTGATTTTGGGAAGTTCACCAAGATTACCCAGGATGGGTGTGGGGATGGGATATGGATGTCCAGTGAGATAAAGTATGTTCTGTCCTTACCAATGAGGGGTATATCACAGGTGTGGAACATAGAGTCCCCATGTTGGTGATGATCATGTCCAATATGTTGTCCCCTCTTGTGGGTGTGGTGACCGGTTGTGCCATAGCATATGAGTTTACAAATTGTAGCAACTGTTGGGCGAGGGTGTTGGGGCCTGAGTACTATCCCCAGTCAATGTGTGCGTATTTGATGTCACCCAATATAATGGTGTTTGTGGAGACTGTCATATTCTCCAGTGTTTTCAGGAAAGCTGAGTGTGGTTCCTGAGTTTGGGAGGGTGGTCTGTAGCAGGCAACAAACCAAAAGGCAGATTTGCACAATGTTAGGTGCATATGTATGGTCTGTGATGCTTTGTACAGTGCTACCAACCCGGAGGTATGTGTAGCTGTGATGAATATGGATACTCCTCCTATTTGTGTTGGCCATTCCGAGTTATGTGGTCAGAAAGCATGGTACGAAATATAACCTGGTAGTGCTGGTTTGCATGTGGGAGCCTGAACCATGTGTCTGTTAGTGCACAGATATTGCTATTCTCCATACTGAGGAGATTCCTGAGTGTGGTCAATGTGAGGGTAATACATCTGGTGTTGAGCAGCATTACCCTCAGTGTCATGTACTCTGTAATGTCTATGGAGGTGGGTCTGTCTTTTGAGCCCCGCTTAAATAAGGCAGTATGGCGGTAGCAAGTGCCTTAGCCAGTATTCAAAAGTCCAAGGGTGACAGGTGCAAGCTGTCCATAGGGAAGCTATGTGGCATGTCAAGCATGTCACCCCAGGCTGACAGACACTGTATCCCCTTTGAATAACACCAATATGTTAGCCAACTGTTAAACATGATCAGTTTGTTGGTATACTGAGACATCATACTTGGTGAGTGTAAGATGCTAGACAAGGTCAGGGTCATACTGGCCTGGGCTACATGATCAGAGAGTTCCTCTATGTATCATGTCATGTGGTCCAGGGAGGAACATCTGAGGTTGTACGCACCAGCATGGACAATGATGGAGGCAGTCCTGGACTTGCTTTGGAGTGACCTGATTGCATGAGTTATGTGGCAGATCCTGGCACCTGAGAGACAGCTCAAAGTGACTATTCCCTTGTTTGACCTGGTGAGTGGGACGTCAGTGTGTCTGACATTAAGTGTCACCCATTACAAGTGTATCAGGTGTGTTATTTAGCCTGAAGGGCAGTGACTGTGTGGCACACTGACATTGTGAACTATGTAATATGTGGGTATTGTAGTGGGGTAGCAGTTGTTTGTGTGTCTGCTTTGGAGGTCTCTGCTGCTCAGGCAGAGAGTATGTAGAGCCTCCGAGTATGTGTATGTGTGATAATGTGGTTTGATTGCTGTCACTATCGGTGCATGTGAGACTGATAAGTGGTGTGTGTGGTCACCTTCACCACCTGATAGACCATGCCAATCATGGGTCGAGAGAGCTCAGCCTCCTGTATGTCAATATTGTTGCATCTCTCTCATATATCTGAGTGTGTTGGGAGGAGGAGAGTGTTGTCTGTGTACATGAGGCAGATGTGACATTGTGTCATAACCACAATATTCACTAGCTGGACTGGAGAGGACACACGAAACCGACCCCTGGACATGCCAGTATATTATGATGACATATTCTGTAGCCTGATCACAAAGGATCAGTAGGGTGTTAAGTGTGTAAAAGAGTATAACCGGGATTACTGCTCAGGTTTGTTGGTGTTTTGTAAAGAGTAGCTGAGAAGGAGTCCAGACTGAGAATCATGACATGTCCTTCAGCTATGTAATAAATAGTAATGTACATTCATATATGTCCTGAGTCAGGGCCAACTGTACCTTACTGACAATGCCGACATCCTGTCAGACAGGCCCATATATACATAACCACCTCCCACTGACGATAGTCCCTGACATTATACCAGGAGATATCACATGTAGAATGGCTGACCAGCTCCCCCCAAAGCCAAAAGCATGGCGGCAATTGGATTGCAATGTTTCCCAATATGTGTCATGCATGCACTACAGAACAAACAGACCCTGCACCTGAACAGTCTGTTGAGCCTCACCCACTCCACAGGGTCTGGAACCGTTGAATGTGTTACAGCAACATATGGCACTCCCCACAAGTGTGGGTGCACAACACACCATGGGAAGTATAGTCCAGTAAGCCTATAAAGTCTGATCTGCAAGGCCATGGAGTGCATCATGGCTGAAGTCATAAACAGAGCTATTGGAAGCTGACAAACACACAACCCTACCAACTGTAGTATGTTCATGTGCAGATCATGGTTCTCAAACATGCTACACCATTTGCAAGGCAGCCACCCAGGACATACATCACTGAATAGAGCTACACATGTCCCACATAGACTTTACATAGCTCTTCATCAACATCACAGACACATGTCGTATCCACAAAACCAACAATCTATGCATAGATATGTGTTGACATATGAAGGGATGTCAATGTGTCCACAGATAGATCACACAAGGTGCGACTCACAGGGTCCTGTTCAAACTGTTGATACCTGCCGACTCACATGGATCATTCCTGGGATTGCATAAAAGAAAGTGCACACACATTCCCATGTCCAGTCTGATGATGTCAGCATCCTACAAATATACCAGGAGAACAGAAACCACCCAGTAAAGCATATAGCGCGCCATGTTAATGTGTATCTCTCTAGTATCATAACATAGTTAGGTAGGGGTTTGAATCCTGACAGTGTATGTGTGTGGTTTCCTTTGAGAGGAGTAGCCTTTTTGGAGACTGGGAAAACACATTAAAAGAGGCACATCCCTCTTTGGAATGTCTGCTGATGTCAGCATCCTACAAATATATCAGGTGAACTGAAATCATCTAGTAAAGCATATAGCATGCTGTGTTAATGCGTATCTCTCTAGTATCATAACATAAGTTGGTAGGGGTTTGAATCCTACAAGCACTGCTAGTGTGTGTGCGGGGGGGTGTATGTGTGTGATTTCCTTTGAGAGGAATAGCCTTTATGGAGACTGGGAAAACACATTAAAAGAGCTACATCCCTCTTTGGAATGTCTGCTGATGTCAGCATCCTAAAAATATTCAAGGAGAACAAAAACCACCCAGTAAAGCATATAACGCGCCGTATTAATGCATATCTCTGTAGTATCATAACATAGTGAGGTAGGGGTTTGAATCCTGCAAAGGCTGACAGTGTGTGCGTGGGGGTGTGTGAGATTTCCTTTGTGAGGGCTAGCCTTTTTGGAGACTGGGAAAACACAATAAAAGAGGTACATCCCTCTTTGGAATGTCTGATGATGTCAGCATCCTACAAATCTATCAGGAGAACAGAAACTGCCCAGGAAAGCATATAGCGTGCCGTGTTAATGCGTATCTCTCTAGTATCATAACATAGTTAGGTAGAGGTTTGAATTCTGCAAACGCTGAGTGTGTGTGTGTGTGTGTGTGTGTGTGTGTGTGTGTGTGTGTGTGTGTGTGTGTGTGTGTGTGTGTGTGTGTGTGTGTGTGTGTGTGTGTGTGTGTGTGTGTGTGTGTGTGTGTGTGTGCCACAGGTGGTCATTGCAGTGTGGGTTTTGTTTTTACTATGGTATGACATATGATTAAAACAGTATGTGGATTGCACACGTCGGGTATCTGCGTGGCAAATGAATATGTGTGCATGTGACCTCAATCAGTACATAGGTGTGAAGCCTGCATACTACATGAATACATTTGTTTCCTTTGACAGATTGTGCCACTGCTTCTCAGATCATAGGTCACATATGTATGTATGCGACAAGCCCGGCCACTGTAGTGATCCGTGGCCAAGGTCATCTGTGCCACACACACCCATGACACATACTATAGAGTACTGTGAGTGAGGGTAATTGCCTGGGGTATATGTCACACATGTTCATACACAACAACGACTGGCAGTAATGGACAGTCATTATAGGTGTACAACAGCCCTGTAGATATGCATGCAGGCCCCTAATGTGTTATGTGAAACACCGATGGATCCCCACAATACCTATGGATATGTGGATACCAAGGGACAGATGACATAACACGTGTCTGTCTGTACACATTGGTACCCAACATACATGTTGAGGGCTACCACCTATGTGGTACTGTTGGGATAGTATGTCTAGTAAATGTGGGTGACTATGCCATAGTCGGCTTACGACTATACAGCATGTATTGGACAACAGGTATCTGTCTGTATAATACCCTTGTGTAGGATACGCGTCCCATCCAGGGAATGCAGTGTAGGCCAATGCATGCATTTCCAGATGTGGATGGACATATCCCTAGTGTGTTTGCATGTACCTAAGAGGGCTATATGCCACACAGGTGTGGTCCCAGGAACGTGTGGTGGTCAATACCACTGGTTACTGTTATAGTATAGTACCGGAAGGATCCAACTGTTATTGAGTTCCCTACAACTGTGTGTCATTTGTCAGGACATCATCTAATGATTGGTTATAATCATGCTGTTGAGGTGGTGTATACTACCAGACTGCAGATCATTGACAGATATCAACAGTATCACCCACAGCATAGTGTCAACCCATGTCATATACACATGTGTACCCATGTTAGTACATATCTGTAGTAGAATGCATACTGGCCATCGAAAGATACCATGAGATGTTAACAGTGTGTACAACAGGGTGTGTCGTACATCCCACGTGTCCACTATGCACGTACATGCAGACAGTGCGCACACACCATGTTCACAGATGTACACCTGCTAATTTGTAATGCACACATCACACACATACTGTCCACTCACTAACACATGCTGGCAACACTGTACACTTCAGCCAAGTGGCACATGGGTGGACAGTACATACCCAGACCTACAACTTGTGTAAACAATGCTACAATGACTATCAGAGCTGTGATGCATAATGCCTGCACAGATATACCTACAAGGATATCAGTACACTTTCCTATTGGCAACTTGCTACTACTGCTATACTGCTATAATGTCACCTTTTGCATCAGAACCATGTTAGCCTATTCCTGCATCAATGTGACAGATGACAGGAGGTGTCACAGGTGTCATCATATGCACAGGGTGTGTTGTTGGTTTGCCAGAGCCCGACATTGACCCATCCAATCGACATGTCTGTGTGTGTGTGAGGGAAAACAGTACAGCATGGGCCAATGTTGATGTTATGTGTGTTTGTATGTGTGAGCCCTAGTTGTTTGGTTAATGTGTGTGTGTCTGCATGCACACAACTCCACCATGTGGCTGCCATATATGGGTGGTTGTGGGACAGCCACAGACTGTACCTGCTAGGCCATACAGATCACTGTCTCTGGCCACGGACACGGTACCTGTGCCTGGCAGGGGTGCTACAGGCAGTATCGGGTACCAACCCTGACTGTGTGCTATCATCAGAGGCAGAGGTATGATGACTGGACCCATGTCCCTGCTGGGACTGGCCAGTGCCACATGCACATGGTCTAATCAATGTGCATTGCTGGGGCTGGTACTGCCACTACGGGAGCAACTGTGATCCATGGTCCATCCGCAATGACTGCCAGCTGATGCTGCTGCTGGCATGCATCCGCGTCGGCTTCCCATCCATCCCGCATGGTCCTGGCTCATGGCTAACACATTGTGGAGGACATCTAATGTCTCCCTCCAATGGCTATCAATGACCTCAGTGTAATTCCGGATGGCACTGGCAAGGTCACGGATGCTGTCATTGATAGCAGTGTAATAGGCCCTCTGCCCCCTTAGTCCCTGTCAGGTGTACCGTTCCATACATGCCTGTGCCTGCATTACAGCCCAGAACATACTGGAGGTTGTAATACCTCTGGAGGCACATCTGCCAGGGGCAATACAACCAATGGTGCTCCCCCGAGAACCCCTGGACATCTGCCTATGTGGTACCGTTCCAGTAATCCGGCTATGGCTGCTGTGAGAGGATGCACGTGCCATGGGTACCACACTCTCCTGGTCAATGCCGACTGTATGCTGTCCCTCAGCTAAGGCCATTGGTGATGAGGGATGTATTGGCAGTATGAGTGTGCGCATAGATGGGGTTGAATGTTGTGTACTGTCGATTGGTGGACCAACGACAGACCCTGACAGACCTTCCTGTACCACAATACATGTCTCATCATCTCCACTATTAGTGGCAGTGACATCAGGTTCCCTGCTGCATTCAGACACCCCTAACTCAGCACCTGTGTAAGGAAGACAGGAAACACACTTTACAATCTGTATATGATGTTAGCACACATGCACACATGAGCACATGCACACATGAACACATGCAGACATGAACACATGAACTCATGCACACATGCATACATGCACACATGAGCACATGAGCACATGCACACATGCACACATGAGCACATGCACACATGAACACAAATACACTGCTCACCACAGCACATACACACACACACACACCAGCAATCCAACACATACACAATAGTGGTTGAAGGTGGGTGACAGTATCACAGGGCAAACAGTCACCTCACACGTGTCAGCATGCAGAATATGTGCTGCTCAAGACCATGCAGTGCAAGTGTTGATGGCCCTATTTAATGACATTATACATGGCTGTGATGCATGTGTGTAGTTGTTCAGTGATTGTCTACACCCTGGAACACAATGTGTACATAGACGCAACATTGCTGTGCAAGTATTATCTGCTCTGCAATGTCCTGTGCACCATCACTCAATGGTATACATACCATGGCTGCATGTGTTATCTGTGTGACACATAGATTGCCATGTCTGCTTACAGTGTCTGTGTCCATAGTGAATAATAGTGGGCACAGGTGTAGCAAATGCATACAATGTACAGACATAGGACGAGTGGTGCATGTAGATGTGAAGGAATCCCAATGCTCGACATGGTCATTGTACAGTGGTTATAGTGAGTGTGGGACATATTGCAGATATGTCAGTGCCAGCCATGACATGGCATGCTACATGACTACAACATTAAACACCACACATACCCAATGTGTATCATGTGACCTATACACCCAATAGCATTCCAAGACATATATGTTACTCTTTGTACAGATGGCGACAGCTATGCATATTGTGTATACTGGCATATGTAAGCACACACACAACATGCTATGCATATTGTGTATAGGTGCATATGTTTGCACACACACAACAATGAGGTGCAAAGCAAAGACCGCTAAGTGTAGTGCTGTGGTCACTGTAACTGGATGGGGTGTACTACCATGTGCCATCATCATCATCATCATGCATCTTGTGGTCACTCACTGCTACTACTGTGTGACAGACCACTGCCTAACATGCTGTACCTGAACTGCAGTGCCGTGGCTATGTTCACTATTACACAGCCACTTTGTACATGGGTGTATGAGGTGCCCAGTAGGGAGCATTGCCTAACATGACTGTGTTATGTGTTGAAGAGTGTTGCACAGCCCCATGATAGGCCTCTACCCCTGAGGTACATCACGTGTGTGTGGATGACATGTGGGATACAGAGGTGTGACCTTACAGTGGGTATGTGGTTACACCATATGTAGCATGTCTTTGTGTACTGTGTATGATAAACGTGTTATGTTGTGTACAAGTGTTGCAACTATGCCTATCCAATGTGCAGTACGGGGTTGCCACAACTGTGTCTTATGCTCTGTGTATTGCATGTCAGTGAGGAAGCTACTGACATTACTAAGCTGTGCAACATCTTACAGCAAACATGCACGGCATGCATTATGCGTAGGTGTGTTATGTGTACACGTCCTACACCTCACCTATGACATGCATATTTCATTACCAGCATTGCAGTTATAACACATTCACCAGCATGGATCAGCTGCCCTGCTGTCACACCAGAGGGACCTACGAGAATATGAGAGAGTTAGTCAGTGGCCACAACTGTGGCATTGCTACAGTGGGTATGCTAAACTGCAGTATAACAACAGTCAACAGTCACAGGTGTATAGATATTATTCAAAATATCAGTATTGCACAACACTAGGCAGCAGAACTGCTAAACACACAGTACACATTTCAGGTAGACATAATCTAACAATACAGTTAACTGTCATCTACAGATAGGGCATGTTACCTGCTTGCTCCAGGTGGACGTGCTGGGTGGCTCCGGCCTCCATGACAACACATGTCGGGGGTTGATGTTGCTGTTGTCCAGGAGCCACCATGCTTAGGAACAACTCCTCCACTCTGGTGAGGGGGGGATGAATGGCCACCCCACCACCTGTGGCATGCTGTTGTCTTTGGATATTAGACGCACGCTGCTGGACATGTCTAATTAAATCACTGCAGTGATGGCGTACTTGCTCATATATCCGGTTATGCATGCCTATGTCATTTACCCGATGAACAAGTTCCTGCCACAGTGCAGTCCACTCCTGCTGGTGCTGGCTGCTTCTGGAGAACAGCATCGTGTACTGCTGCAATAGGCTTTGTAGTATCACCTCTTCCTCATCCGCTGTGTATGATGGATTGTGTTGGTGGGCCATCTGGCTGAAAAATATATGAACCATATGTGTGAGTGAGTCCTGTGGCACACTTTACACCTTTAACTACATATATCACTTTACTGACATATATACCATCCTATTGCCTGTCAGAGGTTACACACATTCAATACCACTTATTGTTTCTCAGGCCACAACTAACTAACAGTGCCTGGCACACTCTATATATCACACCACTATACAACAGTACCCGACACACTGTTTGTGACACATTGCACAACCTCAAAACAGGGGTGTATATCACACCAATGCACAAACAGAGATGTAATCCATTGAAATGGATGTAAAGTACAGGTACAGTAGTACCAGTCAACCACCCTAATTATTGATGCCATAGCCCTGCCTAACAAATGTGTACAGTTGTTACTATAGGTGGCATACTGCTGTAACAGAGTATATATGTTGCTGGATACACACGTATACCCTGTAACATACATATGATTGCAGCCATTGTACAGGCATGATTACACACACATCAGACAAATATACAACACACCACTGTATGCCAACACAGATGAGCATTACCTGTGTACCATACAGTACTGTGTGCCACTACTTACACACCCTTATACTTGAGTTTTGTCCTCTGTGCAGACTACAGGAAACACAGATGACAGTGTTGCCAAGCAATGTGAACACACACCATACTGTGCTGTTTAGGCCTACAGCTTCTGGTAGTACTACAGTTCATATGGGAGTTGGATTCACCAGCAGTACCACTCACTAAGCATACATGTATTGCTTTAGCCTACAATGAGACACCACATTAGTCAACAAGGAACTACGTCACATCATATGCCGTACTACTGTGTCTGCCTAACAGTACATTACACATCATTTGCTGTCCTCACAGCTAGGATAGAAACTACCATGTCAGATACAACTTCACACTAAGCTGTCACACCTTTACAGACCTTGCACACATTCAGCATTACACTTATTCAACCTCACATAGCAGTTATTGCATTGAGTACATGTGTGAGTGCATAGTGTCATAGGTAGGTAATATGCTGTTGGCCCTATAGCCTACAGCAGCCTAGCCATATACTACCCTGGCCTTTGATACACATGTACTTTGATTTCACTTGCCCCTGCCAACCAGAACCACAGAGGTGTTTCCTGGGGTGTATTACCAATCTCCAACACAATCATCAGGGGTATTTATGACAACTGCTAATGAGGAGCCTTGTTTGCTATTGCTAGGTTGTCTATTCTGGTGTATGGCATATCTCTGAGATAGGAACCTATCCCTCCAGCATGTGCTGTTTAGTGAGCTGACAAGGTTTAGGGCCCTAGAGCATGTATCCCGGAGGGATTGTGATATGTTGCCATCGTCGTTGTCACCCAGCTATGGATGTGACATACCTCTGTATGTCCGGCAGAGGTCACCTCTGTGTGGCCAGTATGCAATACAGTGTAAATGTAGTTTTGTGAGTCAGTCTGCATAGGGCATCTGTTTGCAGCCAGTATTACCCTTTGGGAGGTATGTCTGTAGCCTTTTCACCTGGTGTAGTTGTCATGTGAGGTACATACCACACAGAGCATTGTGATGGGTAGAGGGGAACACTGCCCTATATTTCTATAGATGACACACCTGTTGTCATGACACATAACACACCGACTGATTACAGGTGTAGTATGGCACTGTCTTCATCAAAGCGGAGGCTACTATCCACCTGTGTCCCATGTTCCCTTATCACACCTTCACTGTTAGGTAGATCTCTACCTATGTGGTAGTTAATGGGCACAGTGTTTTGGAAAGGAGGAATGGCACTGCAGTATCAACACTTTTCTACAGTCCATGCCTTGGTCACCACACACCTGTTGCAGTACATATGACCCCGTGTCACTTTGTCTCTCCCTCTCTCTCTATATGGCTCTATATATCTATCTATCTATATATATATATATATATATATATATATATATATATATATATATATATATATATATACACACATATATATATATATATATATATATATATATATATATATATATATATACATATATGCATATCTATACACATACATGTACACATCCATTGCTGTACACATGGATGTACATACAGGCATAGGTACAGTCCACCTTTGGTGTTGGGGATATCACTTATGCGACAGTTGAGGGATGTACAGTTATGTGATTATATTGCACAATGTTGTGCAGAATGCATGTGGGTGTCCTCAGCCCATGTAGCATTAGCAGGCCTCACTGGCTTTAACACAGCAAATCTGACAAATCAGTCCCACAGCATTTAATCACCACATGACATATATCAGCACTACATGCTGTTTTCTAGGCCACACACTATGACCTACATAGATATATGTACATATCAACCTTCAGTGATGGATATATGTCCACCCTTCACTAACAGTTGCAGTATGTCCCTTGCCCTATGCACATGTGCGGATACAGATAGATATGTACTGCTGCCACACATGGATGATTTGCAGTGTGTAGAGTACTCTTCAGGAACATCTACTACATGCCAACACATACATGTGAGTTACATACCTTACCTTTGTATTTCCCTGCTCTGTGTGTTACATTTTTTTTTTTTTGGTTGTTTGTTTTAGGTTTTCCCCCTCTATTTCGGTTTATGTCTCAGTTTCTCTCTCTGCTGTGTCTCTGTCTCTGTCTATGTCTGTGTCCGTGTCTCTCTCACTCTCTCTATCTCCCAGCACCTGCAATGATAGAATTGCATGTGTGGACTACAGGTACAGCCTGCTTTTCTAGGTATCTGCACTTGTGCATGTGACAGCATCTGCACCAATTGCTGCCCACCATTCAGTAATTGCATGCAGCCTGCTGTGTGGTGATTGCATTACTCACTGTGATTGCAGCCCACTGCTATAAAATGCTAGGTTAGGTAGGCGTAGCCCTTTCAGATGTCCAAGGTGGGGCCCATGTTTGCTTGCTCTGGACACCATTGTGTCAGTCAGAAGGTTAGTATATGTCTCTTATCTGAAGCTAGGGTTGTAGCCAGTTATATGCATGTTGTACTCAAACCTGAATGTTGCTGCTTCCAGTGCACACTTCTCAGTGTAGACATGTACTCACCCCTCCAAATGCTAACACAGGATATATGGGAGTATGTACTTTATTTCTGACTTACACAATTAACTGCCATACAAATGTGGTTATTGCACTGTATTCCTGTGGCCAGTATTTATCCTGGTCTGATATTGTGTGGTGTTTGTAAGGTGCTAATGTAACATTAGTCCCTGCTAGGATGGCTGGTTCTCCTTTCACAGTCATGTTATGCAATTCCACAACAACTGCTGGTAAAGACCCACAGAACAGGATTTGTGTTATACCATTCCTGATTTCCATTTACATTCCCTCATTGTAATGCATGATATATTTATTTCAGAACCAAGTTATTTGTATATCTGCTGTGGCTTAGTGGTAATTCATGCAGTCTATTGTGTCAATGGTCTGGGGTTCGAGACTGGCAGAGGTTTTTTCTTTTGCTGCTCAGCAGAACAAGGGCCCTGCCATAGAGTGACTAAGGCACTTTTAAGCAGTTGTAAGTGGGTTTGTGCGGGTTTGCGTGATGCTTTGCAATGCTTAGCTAAGCGCACACATGCGCACACTTGCTTAAACCTGCTTACTATTGCTTAAAAGTGCTTACTCCCGCTAACCCCCGTGCTAATTTCTTTTAAAGAAAAGAAAATGGGGAGATAGGAAAGTGGTGAAAAAGGGGGCACAAAGAGGGACAGACAGTAGGTAAACAAGCTCGGGATGTGCAGGATGGGTGTAGGGAAGGTCCATAGCTGCCCATTTCTTTACCAGCAACAGCTGTGCATATGAAATAAATTTGGAGTGATATTTGAAACCTTCCACCCCTGGGAGAGGGGTGAGGACAACAAAGTATGTTGTACTGCCAATTATAATTATCAGTTTACATGTCCAATGGACATGTGTGTGAAATGGGCAGCTATGTATGGGGCGTAATTTTTTTGTGGGTACAGATTGCCCATTTTTTTTTTTCAGGTGAGCATGTGAAGTGAGGTAGAGGAAGTAAGTATGTCCGGGGAGTTAGGTTGGGGAGGTAAACAGACAAGACAGACAAGACGCATACAGGGGCGATGTATGACACATGGGGTGGGTGAACACAATTGATGGGGTTGGATGTTTGGAAATCGCAAGCCCATGAGCTCACAGATGGTAACAGTGGAACTGAGATCCCCACCCATGGGCAGTCACCACTGCACCTTCACAGCCCCGAGGGTGGATATGCTGGGGGCTGTGTAGGACGGGCAGGCTCACCCATGAGATGCGCCACTCTCACCTCGAGCTGGTGTAGGGGATCAGCGACTGAATGCTGGATCTCCCTATGCACCACAACCCAGACCCTTCGAAGGGTGACAGGTGGCCCTTCTCCACCCATGCTTGCACGGGGGGGATGAGCCCCATCCCCTGCAGCACTTCCACCTGAAGGTGGCACAGGACCAACAGAGGAGGGGAGCCTGGGCTGGGCACCGGACCTGCTGGTGCCAGGTGCACTTGCCAGCTGAGGAGGGACAGGTGGGTCTGCTGGGACCGGCCTTCCCATATGTTCTGTGATTAGGTGTGTATAATTACAACATAAACAACAGCATTCCAGATTAGTTGTAACAGCATGCAGTAATATTCCCAATAACCCAACACACCAAGGTTCTAACAGTTGAACAGCAAGCATAACACATGCATATATTGAACCACAGTGGATATTCCAACAGCATGCAGGGATGTTTGGTAGCAACAGGCCACCATGATTGTGGTGTTTAAACAGGGCACATGCATAAACATGAATGCAAATATTTATAGAACAATAGGACATATGTCCTAACAAATTTTAAGATTACACATACTCATTGAGGTGTGGACTTGAATGGTTTATGCACATACAGTAGCATGTAGAAAAAAACCTTGGTTAACATCTTATAATTACCTTTTAGTCTACACTACATTCCTAGTGACTGCAGGTGTCTATCCCCTACATGTATTATTACACTTGCCACCATACATTAGGTTGTGTAATGGGTTTGGCTAGTTCAATATATGCCTGACCTATATCTGACATACTAACTGTCCAGGATGCAGATGTTACTGCTACATATTTCCTGATTGCATTTCTATTTCTTTATTTACATATCTGGGATGTTTTCACATGACATTTTCACTTCGATTTGTACAGAACCCTGCATTTCTTGACACACACTCACATTTCTGGAGATAAACTAACATGCTACACGTGTGCCAGATTTACTTATGCATGCCAGCCAGTAATTGACTGTTGTGGACTGTATATATATATATATATATATATATATATATATATATATATATATATATATATGCTTCAAAGCTACTAGCACTTCCATCATCCACTTTATATGGGACTGCACAACTCTGGGTTGCCAGCACTTTTTCAAACAGTACTATTTGTATAATGCAAGGGTACAACAATATTTCAAACTCTGTGACACAGACACACTCTGGGTTTTAGACCTTTATTAATGGCATTACACACTTTTCCACAAGCTCACTCCTTTATTTGTTTTAACGGTGCATATGGCAGACATGTTCAAGACATATTATACCTTTATTAATAGGTTAGAACACTCTTTTTTTCAGGCTCACTCACTTATTTTATATGACAGTGTCTGCAGAGATAGTATTCCAGACATATGTTACCTTTCTTAATGGGTTACTACACTCTTTTTCTGCCTCTCTGACGTTTTTATCTGACAGTACATGCAGAGGACTTATACAGTCAATTTTATGGCTGTATTATTGGACTACAACACTTTCTTTCATGCTCTCCCCCATATTTTATATAACAATACATGCAGAATGATCACTAACCTGCCTGGTGGTGCAGCCTTAGCAGCCTATCAGCATAGGCTTGCTGATTCGCAGCACGGTCACCTGCAGCTGTAAAGTAAATGAAGGGATATTGAGACATACCTATCCGTTATACATACTCAATTATCAATTCTTACATACTGCATTCCATAGCTACATACTCAGTTGTGGGGCATTCTGCATCCCACGGGCCTCCTGTATCCATTGGTTCAGGCGGTCCTGCTTCCATCTCTTCAGGTCTGCATGGTGGTGACGGACCTGCTCACCAGTCCGAGGAATGCCTGTGGCACTGGTGAGGTCATGAGCTAACCGGTTCCAAGCCTCTGCCTTGCACTCTGTCCCTTGGAACTGGCCCTGCAGGAGTCTTGACTCATGATGGTGGACAAGGAGCCAAACCACGTATTTTGACTCCTCGATGCCCCTCGTTGCGCTCGGAAGCGTGTTCCCTCTCCGACACCAGCCGTTCTAACTGCAGATGTGAGCTACAATCAGTTATGGCATGTATTCCCGCCTATGGGGCTTAAATATGCCGCATTTCCCGCACTTTTTTGTGATTGGCCGTTTTTTAAAATTCTCGGCTGACTGGCAACCTGCTTAGTAATGGTTAAACTACCATTAGTAAGTATATGCCTGTTAACAGTGGCTGTTTCCCCTAAGTTATCATGGCTTAGTGGTTCTGTACTTTGCTTATGATGCACAATGTCCTGGGTTTGAACCTTGTCATTCATTTTATTTTCATATTGCCCAGACAGGCTAGGGGGTGTGACTGCATTTAAGCAACTTTGCTCTACGTTGCTCCTCGGTGCCCTGGTTGGCACGGCGCACATGTCTGCGCAAACAGATTGCGCTGGTTAAAGCGCTATTTCGCTATGGGCACCTCTATTGTGCTGGATTAACTGTTATTAAACTATGGGCAACTCTATTGCACTGGGTGAAGCGCTGCTTAGCTGCAGGCAATTATATATAAGGATCATTTAAAATATTTATTTTGTTCACTGATACATTGGCCATTTCACTGCGTTTTACTACTATTTACACATATTTTTGTCTGGTATTATTTCATATACTGATTTAAAAATAAATATGAAGGAGAGTGCCTCTTCTTTGTGCGAACACCCTACCATTACACTACTGCTATTTGGTGTGGTTTGCATAAACATTCTTTCTTATGCTCTTCCATGTCAGAATTGCTAACTCTAGCTAAGCAACGGGCACACCTGTGCACACATGCGCAAATACGGGCAGCTATTTCGGGTATTTAAAAAAATAAAATTAACTTTTTACTTTTTATAACTGTGATGGGGGTTTACAATGTCAGGGAGTGTGGTGTTGAGTGCAAGGACATTTGAGTGGACTCACTCTTGTGTATTTGCTTTTACTTTTCAATCACTTGCAGGGGCGTGGACATTTAGACTGCTCAGCAGTCAGACACGCCCCTGCTTTCTTACACGGTCCGTGTATGAATTACGGTTGGGTCAGCGTGCCCTCATGCATATTCATGGCACGCTGACGTCATACCGTTCAACTGCAGCCTCCGAGTAAGACTTATTAAGTCTTACACGGAGGATTCGTGAATCCGGGGGAATCACTGTGTATCAAGCTTCATAAAGGATAATGATAGCGGTTTATAAAGCAACAGACCAGGAACTAAGATAGGGAGAGGTATACTACTACTGATTAAATCTAACAGTACAATAGAAGCTACACATCTTGAATGTAACTCATCTCAAGAGGACTGCAACCCAGGTTGGCTTACAGTTGAAATGACATTCAGAAAACCCTTAAAGATTGATATTGCTCTGATATACATTCCATTAATTTATTTATTTGTGTTAGTTTGTTTACTGGGGTAAACCATTTGTAGGCACAGCCTGGGCTACAGCCTCACTAACCTTGCATGGCTATTATTTAAACATTGTTCTAAAAACATCTTGGAAATATAGTGTCATTATTCTAGGAAACCTCAATCTAAATTTGCTAGGCTGAGAAACAGGACACATAAATAAGTGCATTCAGGCTGAAATGCAACTTGTAATTAACTGCAAAAATATGACTACTATGTTTTTTTGTTACACGTCAGAATATGAAACTGAAACCCCTCACCAACCCTCATGATTCACCTTCACCTATAGTCACAATACAGAGATACCTGGGTATAATACTTAATCAGCAACTGACACTCACCTCACATGTACAAGACCTCACAGCAATGAATCTCAAACAGTTAGGTCTTGAGTATAAGTATTCAGACCCTCTTTCACTGGAATCCAGGAAAGCCCCATCATAACAAATGATGCTGTCAAAATTAGAATACTGCTTAGCCTTATTTATTGTGCTCTCAGTGCAAAGTACTCGGAACCTTGAAGTTGCATTAAACAGGATATGTAGTTCATATTCTTGGGGGGGGGGGCAAGACAGCATCATTGCTACTGTTGATAAAAGCATGAACTCTCCATGATAAACTTGGTGTACTAAAAATGGGTTCAAACGAAATGCTAAAAAATATAGTGTTGTTACTTTTGTCAGACAATCCCTCTCCTCATCATACTATACACTCAACTCACATCCACAAAATGAAAATATAGTACGGGACCTAGGAACTTGGGTTGATAAGTCCCTCACTTTTGATCATCATGTACAATGCTTGTCAAGAAATCCTTTTATTTTGCACAACAAACTAAAAAGGGATATCTTCAAGATCTAGAATTAATCAGTCCCTTATACTTAGCATTGATCAGACCTGTTATTGAATACAATGCCTCCTTCAAGATGCATCTCATTAAACATAACAAACAAATAGAAAGACCCCAAAGGTTCCTAACCAAAAAGATCACAGGCCTAAAATCCATGAGCTGTCAAGAGAGGCTGAAGCTCTATCCCTTTAATCATTCTTACAAGCTTTTGATGGGAGATCTGTGTCTCATATATTCTGCCATAAAAGGCCTAGTTGTCTTGGATCTCTTGTATCTCTGCAAGCCCAATGACTTCTCCAATACTAGAAGCAAATACCTAAATCTTCATCAGTGAATAAATAAACCCTCCTTGCATGTTAAGTGGTGCAACGTGCTATCTTTTTTTTTTTCTTAAACCTAAGTTTGATGACTGGAAATGTATGCACAAATTTATTCCAGGCCTTCTAGAGAAAATAGGTATAGCCTAGAGGAAGGTACTCACAGGGTATAAATGGTCAAAAGACTAAATGGCCTTGGAATATCTAGAAATCTGTGACACCATATCTTCAGCTTACTTTGTTTCTGATATACAGGTAGTAGACTTCAGCTTCTTCTGGGCTTGTTCCAGCATTTTCTATACATTGCATTGATATTTAGGCATGGTTGATTTGTGGAAGCAGGTAATTGGTTTTCAGTTTCTGTTTATTAACAGTTGTGCTTGTGAGAGACTGTGTCTCTGCAAAGGTGAGTTCCTATATTCCAGAACAGGGAGATGACAATTTTATAGCTATTCCTTTTGCTATTTCTCATTAAATGTGTTATGGTTTTGTAGGTCTCACTTTTTATCCCTTGAACTGTAGATAGTGTGGATTGGATATTATATGTATAAATTCTTCATTCATGCACAGATCTTCTGAATTCTTGAATTCTGTATTGTGGACAGTTATTCAACCAATTTTCTTCCCCTGTAATAACTACTTATTTGTGGATTTTGACTAATGCTTTACGGGGCATTCTTTATACATGATTACTATAATAAAGCTAAATCAGTTCATTCTCTTTTATGTCTTTCTTATAGTCAGGTATCAGATTTACAAATGTTTTATCGCTTTAATAATTGTTTTGTTTATTTACACTCAAACCACATTCAGCTTTTTGCACAGATATAAGCACTTGATCAGCTGTTTCATCTTTTGTATCCTGGCATGAAGAGCTGGCAATCCATTACAGCTTGTCATTCTTTGAGAATTTGGAAATCTGCCAGTTGACCCTGGCCTATTCAATCAAACTTCTACCAGTTGAGATGGAGGCTACACATCAACATGCACAGAATCAGCTGATATCCTCAGAAAGCATGGCACCCCTAAATTCCACCAGTTATTACCTTTAAATCTCTACCTCTTCCCAATGACTTGTCCCATCACACTGCCCCACTGGCATGGGAGGGCTGGACCCCATCCTATTAAAGTTGAAATACTAAAATTCAAAGTGCCCCCAATTTGGTACCTGGATTGCCCGTTCAGGTTCCATTCATGCCAGTGTATACATGCTGTCCTGTCCCATTGTTAAAGTCACATAGCATCCCATGCATTTTTTTCCTAGCAATAGACCTGAGGTTACTGTGGTTGTGACCCACTGCTTTTATAGCCACCTGGCTGCATTGCAATCTTTCTGTGAATTATAGCCTGTTTCCTGAGTCAGTGAACATTTCCATTTGTTCTATTCTCAAGAAACTGTTTAAAATTGCTCACCCATTTCTGTTTTTTTCTGTCTGTTTCTCTGTCTATCTCCTTTCCATTCTTTGCCCTGATTCCTATAAAATAGGCCCAATCTCTAGGTGTAACCCATCTGTGCAAACTCATACCATGCCCTTATCTTCCATGTCTGGGTGCTGTAGTACAATAAATCCCCCATTTAGAACCTGTCTCTCCTTTTCACAATTCAAGGACCTCGACTTCCTGTTCCTGGCTCTCTAAGTTGCCTATATCTCTATATTAATTTGGGTGGAATCGCAGAGCAAATTACAACAGAGTATGAAAATTGATTTTTGTAGCAATGCAATATCTTTACAATAGAGCTATACAAATGTTGATTTGAGAATAAACCAATATCACCCCCCCCCACACACACACACACAATAACAAAATTCTTTGTTGTCTCAGCTCCTTTGCCATCTGATTCACAGTGGGCCTCAATTGGTTCCATCTCATGCCATGCCACCTCTTCCAATAAAGGCATTAGTTGTTTATATCTATATATAGTTGCTTTCCTTGTAGATGTGATTGGGCCCTGCTCTCTGTCCAGTATAATGAATTGCCCTCCAACCAGATTGCTTTCAGGCCTGTAAAAGAAGAAAATGGTAACTGCAGTAGCCTATGGTCACCATCTTATTTTCCTCTCCTCTGCATTGTCTTCTTCTTTCACACTATTCTTTTTTTTGGCTATTTATACTGTTTGTGTAAGATATACCATGCGCATAGTACTTTCTATATTTTTTATTTAACACAGTGTAAGTAGGCTCTTGACAGTCTTGTTCTTGTTCTCTTACTAAGCTCCATAGTGAACCCCTGCCTCATTAAATATAAAGCCCTGCCACTTCTAAAGGAAAGCTTTACAAGATGTGTTGGAAAAATTCTCATTTGTTCTCACTTCTTTATTTATCAACCTGAGTTACTGACAAAAACTGGTAGGGGCCTCGCTTGTCGCTTCCCACTTAAGTAAAGTGGTCAAGTAAATGTCTTGTCCTAGTTTTGTAATATCAGCTGCACTTTACCAAGCTGATTATCCTTAGCTTGACCCAACCATATGATTATGCATGCACTTAGGTATTTAAACCACTAGTACCAGTATGACACGGTCATAGTCCACGTGAGCACAAACAACCTAAGACGTACCTCACTGGACAACATGAAGAGAGACATGATTGTGTTCTCTGAATATGTGTCCCAGGCAGATATGAATCTATCCTTGAGTAGCATCCTACCTTCAGCAATGATGATACCACAGTACCAGCAAAAAAAACTTCAACAATTGGCTTAGTTTCTGGTGACACAACAAAGGGATCCAGTATCTGTCAGCCTTGGGAGTCAAGAGTGACAAACCACTATGCTTTGCCATATATGATTTGCACTTGTCACCACTCGGCTTTCAGATACTGACAAAAGCTTTGTCTATCCCCAATAGTGCCTTTTTTGGGTGATGCCGAGTTGTTAAACCCTCCAACATAACAAAAGTCACTCATGACTACCTAAAGGTACTGCTGCTAAATGCTAGGAGTTTAAATAAATAAAAAACTACACTCCCTGCAGGCACTCTTCACCCTGAAGAACACAGATACATGGGCACTAACGGAAACATGGTAAAGAACAATGGAAAACAGGGTCTATATCAGAACATCAAAGTATTAAAACTTCGATTGTTCTGATATTGAACACTATTCAGCAAACGCTAAGAACAGCGAAACTACAGAACAGCAAATTCTTTCCTTGGGAAAGAATTTGGTTGGCAGTTTCTGTGGCTTCGCTATTCTTAGCGCTATGGTGGAAAGTTGGGTTCAGGTAAGTGCACGATTGTTTGTATGTTAGGGTTGGGGGGGTTAAGTGAGTTATGGTTAGGGTGTGGGTTAGGCATGTGTGCGATAGTGACAGACTTTAGGGTTAGGGGCGGTTTAAGTAAGTTAGGGTTAGGGCGCGGGTTAGGTGAGTGTGCGATAGTGATGGACCTTAGAGTTAGGGTTTGGGTTAAGGTAAGTGGGTAGATAGTAGTGTATGTTTAGTTTAGTGTAGCGTTAGATGTAGGAATTTAAGTGTATGTGTGTGGTTGCTGTTTGTTTGATGTGCTTGTGTTGTGTGTATGTGTTTCGGAGCAGCAATTTTTTTCCATGGGATAAAATTCGCTGTTCTGAATGTTCGATATTTTCATGTTTAGATGTTTTGGGGCCAATGAAATAGCGTTCGTTATTTTCATCTTTTGATAATGTGATATAAACGCTGGAAAACACCCTGGCTATCAAAGACTACAATACCTTTCATACATTTCAATCCCCTCAGCTCAGGATAAAACAAAGGGAGGAGGTGTCTCAGTCTTTATAATGGACAAGTACACTGCTAGAATGGTCCAACAAAATGACTCACTTGAACGGCCCCATGCTTAACTAATCATAGATGCAACCCCCTATTATATCTGTGCTAGCTACTGATCCCATGACATGAGTCTGAAAAACCACACCTTCTACATAAACCTACTGGAATCTCTTAACATTCAGCCTAAAACTATACTTATAGGTGAACTCAACTACCCCTCCATAAACTGGAAGACTTATATGACCCATAATTCACCTGCTCAGATTTTTTTTGGAAATGGCCAATGCAAACACACTGCAGCTAGTTAGCTCCTCAGCTAGAGGTACAAATATCCTAGACCTAGTACTCACGAACATGGGGGGGGGGTGCTGATCCTTCCCATTCATTAACTCCTCCCTGGTAAGATCTGACCACAAAATGATCTCCTTTAGTATTAAAACTAACCTAGATTCCTCATCAAACTCCAAACCTGTTAAGAACTTTGCTAAGGCCAATTACCTCAAACTAAGTGACAGCTTATTAAAATTCCAAGCCCCTCCAAACCTAGATGACACTGAGGCCTACTCTGAGCTGTATACAAAAGCATTGTTCAACCACATTCATAGCTGCATAGAGGAGGCAATACCTACCTGAGTCAAACCTATGATTACTGGTAAAAATATACCACCCTGGTGGACCCAGAGCATAAATAGACTATTCAACAAAAGGAAAACCATCCTCTCCAAAACCAAGAAGGAACAGAAAAAACAGTGCAAAAAGACACTCACCAGTCTAAACAAACAAACATACAAACAAACAAATTATAGACCTGGCCAAATTTGCCAATGCAAACTATTAGGCAAAGATAGCCTCCTAGGTTAAAGATAACCATAAGGCTTTTTTAAATTATGTTCATAACGTCAGGGAAAATGCTCAGCAATGCGCCACGTTAATCATGAATAGCAACACTTTCATCTGTGAGGCTGTCAGCCCAGCTAGCTAGAATTTTGGAAATAATCCTATGTCTTTTGTAAATATTAATATGATCCATAACCTTGTCTTACAAATGTAAGTAGACTGTATGTTATGTATGTTATGTGCTGAGCTTCAAAAATGTAACCACAGTGCACCCTGCTGGAAATGAGCAAAACTCTAAGAAAATAAGTTGAATTGTTTACAGTGGTGTTTATCTCAGCTTGGAGACAGAACATCTGCAGCTAGAAATTCTTTCTATTGTCTGGAAACAGAAATAATTACAGGTTTCAAAGGTAAAGGTGTTTAACAGTTTTACAATTTCCAGTTCTAAGCAAAATGTCTGAGAGATAAGTATTTTTAACACAGAGGTGTTATATTTTAAGTTCCTGTTAGCCTGGGATCTAAAGGCAGAGGTGACAAGAATAATTAAATCTGAGATAACCCAGCAGAAATATTTGATAGTAATTTAAGAACTATCTCAGAAAGTGAGTCTGGGAATTTTGTATTTGTCTTTGGATCTGACAACATCCTCTCATCAGCACTTGTCTGGCTCTGTAAGTAAGACTTAGATTACATTGATTTCTCTTAGAGATAGATAGGAATATTTTCTGTATTTATATGAGACTGTCCTGCAATGTTGTTTTAAAATATTTGCTGTAATTCTGAACTGTGTTGTCACTGTGTTGAGTTACTGAGTATTGTCTTGTTCTTTTATTATTTATTATTAAATATATTTAAACCTTTTAATTGTAACTGGTTTGTTTAGAGATATTTAAGATCTTAGAGTACTTGCATATGTATTTGGTGACACTGTACAGGCCACTCTTAAATAGCCTTAGTCTTGGACACACTTACCATTTGGATAATAGTAACATTACACAGTAGAATTGGTCACCCTTTGGGAAGGGCCTTAAAGTAAAGCGATAAAGGGTGGTTGGTGGCAGTGATTACTACCTTATAGTCTGGGCATAAGGGGGCATAGCTAGTAAACTTGTGTCAGCCATCCCCAGGAGTGTCTGTATGTTTGTATATAAATCAAATCTCAAAGTGTGTGTGTGTGTCAGCTACTTGGGCAGGGACACAAAGCACTGGTTGCACAGAGAGGGTGCTGGAGTTTTTGGCTTGACCACTCAGCTGAGATCGTAACCCTATAGCTGTGCCAGTGGGGAGTCTTATTGGGGATCTGGAGAGAGAGGGAGAAACCAGCCCCAGACTGACTGTGATATCTGTGTGCTCTTAAGGGAAATTGTAATTTACTGTGTGTGTACTTGTCTTCCTCCCAATGTGCACATCCCTCACTGGTGCTAATGGTGAGGACTGAGGCTCCTTGATTATTGAGCCAGTGCAGGGGCATCACAACATCCATCCTGAAACTGCAGCAAACCTGCTGGCTGACAAGTTCAGTTCAAATTTCTCCTCCATCACCTTTTAACACACCCAAAGAAATACCTCAACCACCCCCCACCCATCAATACAAGGGAACAGGTCTTTACTGTGCTCACTAAAGCCAAAAACACAGCCTCCATAGGTCCTGACAACATTCCAGAATGCTTATCAAATAGCTTAAAACAGACTCTATCAGGGCCATTAGAAATCCTCTTTATCCCCAACTTCCAGACAGGCTTTGTCCCAGAGGAATAGAAGACTGCAACAGTTGTCCCTCTGCACAAGGGGGGCCTATCAACTTACCCAGGGAATTACAGACCTGTAAGCTTGACCTGAGTTATCTGCAAGGCCATGGAGAATCATCTTTGATCTGATCAATAATGCCATAGGAACTCTCCAATCTATGGACCAAACACAATTTGACTTTGTGAAAGGGGGTCTTGCCTGCTCAGTCTGGTGGACTTCTTGGATGAGGGTAAAATGGTGCACACCACTTATCTAGAACTGGCCAATGCTTTCAACACAACCCCCCACTTGGGGATCATAGATAAGCTTACTAACTTAGGTATAAACCCCTATATTGTCAGATGGATAGCAAACTGGCTCACTGACAGGACACATGTTGTCCAGACAGGTGAATCTATCTCTGATAAGAAACCTGTTACTAGTGGTATCCCACAGGGCGCAGTGATAGTATCTCTCCTGTTTGGTATATACTTCTCTGTAGTAAAGGCCAATGTAGGGGGGGCTCTGGCTTCCTAAGTTATCTGATGACTGTAAGCTGGGAGAACTCACTGAATCCACAAACTGCTGACATACTAAAAAAAAAGACTAAAAATGACATAAAACTGGTGCCAAAACCATGGTCTGAGACTAAGTGCTAAAAAATGTGTAATCATACCTTTTGGTAAATCAGATATCCCTTCAAATTGTAATATTGATAGCACATCCCTAAATGTATACCCAGTGGTGAGAGACCTAGGAACACAGATAGATAGTAACCCAAACTTTGACCATCAGGTAATTACAGGAGTGAGGAAATTCTTCTGTTTGGCTCAACTTTTAAGTAAAGGCATGGCATCAAGATCAAAGGAAGTCATAGTGCCATTGTACTTGGCCCTTATCAGGCTCATAATTGAGTACAATTCTCTGTTCTGCATGTGCCTAACCAGGCACATACACCAGCTGAAGTGGCCACACAGGTTTCTCAATAAAAAAATACAAAGTGTAAGACACATGTCTTAAGCATATCTACTAATGGCCCATTCCCCTTACTCCATCTCATATTGTTTATTGAGAGGTGACTTATGTCTGATCTACAAGACATTCTCTGTTCCAGCCCTGATAAAAATGTTACATATTCACAAGAAAAATTATACAGAGATTAAGCATTCCATAGACCTGAACCTTACTTGTGACTCTAATAGAACTTGCTGGAGAGAGAGATTCACATCCCGAAGGATACCTCATCAATGGAATAAACCTCCCATCTATGTAAAACAAATCCTGCCCCTCACCCTCTTCAAAATTTGGATAAATATATGGGGAACCATAAATTAATTACTGGAGTTTATAGGTTCATAGGTGTTTAATAGACTAATGACCATAAGAGCCTTTTTAAGCCTAGCAATGCATCCCAAATCTCTGACGAGTTTTGATACCCTTGATAAGTGTAAGCATGGGCCTGGGAGATGAACCATTTACAGGTTACCTGTTTGCATCAGACACATAGGTGCCAAACCAGGGATGAATTTCCGGTTTCCCATCCAGTTGTCCAAGTTGCACTTGAAGTGGATTAGGGAGGAACTCTGCTTCACATGGATGGGGAGCCTGTTCCTTAGATGCAGCAGTCTCTGGGATACATACATATCTCTCTAGCAGGTCCAATTTATATCACAGGCAAGGTTTAAGTCTTTAGAATGGGTAATTCTGGTGTTTTGTGGATATGCAGGAGGTCCATCAGAGTACTAGTAGACAAGTGATGATCAAAGGCTAGATTACTATCTATGTGTGTCCCTAAGTCCCTGACTACTGGGTCAACTCTAAGGGATGTGTTGTCAATATGATAGTTACCAAGGGATGGATGACTTCCCAAAGGATACTATTATGCATTTCTTGGAATTTAGTTTTAGGCCATGACTCTGACACCAGTTGTTTATCTGTGTCAGCCCCTCCTGGAGAACATTTGTGTTAGTGTGAGATTCAATGACAGCTCCTAATTTGCTATCATCTGCAAATTTAGTCAGCCAGAGACCACTGACATTGGCGTTGACATCTAAGAAGTAAATGCCAAAAAGGAACAATCCAAGGACTGATCCTCAAGGGACTACACTTGTGACTGATCTCTTTGTAGAGGTGGACTCCCTAATTCTAACTTCCTGGGTCCTGTCTGTGAGCCAGTTGGCTATCCACTAGGTGACATACGGAATTGTACCTAACCTATTTAGTTTGTCAACAATGCCTGAGTGGGGTATTGTGTCAAATGCCTTGGCCAGGTCAAGGTAGGCAGTGTGAATGATTTTGCCCTCATCCATTCTTTGGTGACCTTCACAAAGAAGTCCACCAGATCTAGTAGGCATGATCTGCCCTTTATGAAATCAAGCTGGGTTGGGTCCAGTGTCTGGAGGTTTACTATATCTCTATTGATCATCTCCATGATAATTCTTTCCATGGATTTACATATAAGACTAGTAAGACTTATGGGTCTGTAGTTTCCAGGGTCTGTAGATGGCCCACCTTTGTGCAGAGGGATGACTATTGCCTTTCTCAATTCATGAGGCATGAAGCCTGTTTGGAAGCTTCAGTTAAATAGTAATTCCAGAGGCCCTGATAGGTCATGTTTCATACTATTTAGAAGGCATCCTGGGATATTATATGGGCCCATTGATGTGTTCTTGGTCTTAGAGAGAGCATTAAGGACCTCTTCCCTAGTGATAGTAGGGGGAGTTATATTTGATATTTACTGAGGGAAGATTGAGGGGGGGAGAGTGGAGTAAGGTTGGAGGTGAATTTATCAGCCAGGAGGTTTGCTATATCTTCTGGCTCAGTATAGGTGGCTCCATTTACAATGAGCTCTACACAAAATTGTGTATTGCCGTTGAGGTTGTGGACATAGCTAATGAATGCTTTGTGGTTGTCCTTGGCCTTAGAGGCCAAACTTACCTCAACTTTGGTTTTGGTAGACTTTGTCTTCTGAGTTGTTTGTTTAGTTTGATGTGAGTGCTTTTATCCTGCTGGGTGCTGCACCTCATAATTTTTGCCATGATTTTCTTCCTTCTGTTATACAGCCAATTGATTTTGTGATTCCACCAGGGTGGCTTGTTTTTTTGAGTTAATTCTGTACTTCCTCTTGGTGGGTAAAGCTACCTCTATATAGCTATTACCATGCTTGTACAGGGGTTTCTGTGAACAGTTCTGCATGGGCAGAAGTGTTCTCTGGGTTTATAGGAGCTTGAAATTTCGCCAGGTTCTCACTTAATAGCAGGAGGTTAGCTTTAGAATAGTTCATTAATATTCCCGGTTTAGCTGGGGGTCCAGGTTTTATTTTTACTTCAGAGGAGACCATTTTGTGGTTTTACTTTACCAGGGAAGGCATTACAATAGGGGGTGTGCAGCACTCTCCCATATTAGTGAGGACCAAATCCAGTATGTTTGACTATCTGGTCCAGGGAGTTTGTGTTTACAAAATCCAGGAATCTCTGTGCAAGTACATTTGCTGTCATTTAGGATTCCCAGTTAATAGTGGGGTAATTAAATTCACCCACGAATATGGTATTGTGTTGGATGGTTAGTGTTTCTAATAAGTTTAAATACATGGTATGGGTTTCCTGGGTCATAGAGGGGGACCTATTGCTTTCAAGGAAGTGGTACTGGATTTTACCTATGGTGATTTGAACATGGAGCAGCTCAGGTGCATTGTACTGCTTGACCAGCCTTGAAGTATATTTATTTTTGATGTAGATAGAGACACTTCCACCTTTAGTCCCTGTCTGTGAAGTAACTGGTCTAAATGTGTGGAAGGCATTATAACACTGCACTGTTGGTGTGCTGTCCGTGGCTTTAAACCATGTCTCTGAGACCGCACAGACATCAGCATTCTCAAGGGTAGAGAGCTTCCAGGGAGTAGAGTTTTTTGTTTAGGCTCCTAGCATTGACCAATAAGACCTTTAGATTTTCTTGGTTTTGATTTGCTATGTTGGAAGTACTTTCAGTTTGGCATTGCTTAAAAAAGGCACTATGGAGGGAAGACAATGTTTTAGCTAATATTTGAAAGCCTAGAGGGGAGGGGTGCAGACGAACCCTGGCAAAGCAGTGTGGTCTGTTGACCACCTCCTTCCATGCTGACAAATATTGTACCCCCTTAGAATGACACCAGAAACTAATCCAATTATTAAAGTTAATCATCTTTTGTTCATATTGTGGCATTATCCCTGGAGAAGGTAAAATGCTGCTCAATGCTAGGCTCATACCAGCCTGAGATAACTATTCTGAAAGCTCTATGAAGTCTCTTTTCATATTGTCTAGGGAGGTACATCTCAGATCATTTACTCCTACATGGACTATGACTGAGTCATATTGGTAATTGTGGTCCCGTGACCTGAATGCATGCATAATGTGGCGAACTTAGGCCCTGATAAGCAACTGACTGTAACTTTCTCCTTATTCAGCCTGGGAAGAGGAATCTCAGTGTGTCTCACAATGGAGTCTCCAATGACTAGAATGTTGGATTGTGTGGTGACTTGCCTTATGGGCTTAGAGTTAGAGGCTCCATGAGATGTAGCTCTGTGTTGATGTGGGTGTTGTTTTGAAAGAGTGTGTTTGTGGCTGTTGAGGGCATTTCTTATGTGTACTTAGTCCAGGATGCTTTTGTCATTTAGGAAGGTTATGTATAAGTGCTTCAGTATTTGTGGGTCTATATGTCTGCTTTGAATTGTGCGTGATGGGTGCAGCATGTGTACTACTGATAATCTTGTTGACATTAGGAGTACTTTTATGTGAGAGCTTTGTCTCCAGTGACATTGTGTAAATACATCTCTCATATACAGTATCAGTTTGTTTGAGAATTAACTGGTTGTCAGTTAACATGAGGCAATTTCTACATTGCCTCAGGATGCCCATATCCATCAAGCCAGTAACGGAGACAGTAGGAAAAATTCATATCCATGGGAACAGACCCTTTTTTATTGATTAGACTGTTGGAGTGAGAATATCAATCACTGTCAGGAGTATCCAGTTTGCAACTATGTGACAGTGCTTGTCACTGCAAACTAGTTGTCCTTTGTGCAACTAGATATTGGAGAAATTTCACTTGTGCTTTTATAGGAAAAAATGTCACTCAAGGTGTCTATGTTCAGAGCACTGCCAAACATTTGAGGGGAAACTAATAAGTAGACCCTGAAAATTTAAGGATGAAGTATTTAGGCAGATATTCTGAAGTTAGAAAGATAGCACTTACTGAAAAATAAAGAATTAGCTTGTCAAGAATGATGAAAAGTGGGGAGTCATATGAATGGCTACTGCCTGGCTACTACTAATGCTGGTCTCACCACAGCTTCACTCTGTTGGGATACAATACTCCTTTGCTTCTTCTCTCACCAGAAGCAAAATGTTAGCACCAATCCCAAGAAGAGGAGCAGGCCACAGCCTGTTTGGTGATCCACAGTCTTGTCCCAGATGATGCAAGCATCTGTAGGTTTGTAGCCTTTTTCTGGTAGCTGCCTCGAATAGCAACCAGACCAATCAGGTATGTTAAGCAGAGACACTCACTCTCCAACCAGAAAGGGTCAGGAATCAATGCACTCTGCTCCTACCCTCACCAGGATCAGATTATAAGCACAGATTTCAATCTGTCACCAATAAAGCAGTTATTAGGCTTTCTGGTGAAAACAAAAGCACTAATCCCAAGATGACTACTGAGAGGCAGAATGTGGGGTCTCCAATAACTGGTGGTCTTGCAATAGATGCTTAAAGGTAAGATAAAAAAAGTGGTTTATCCTAAACACTGCAGTGCACACTAAGCAGTTAGATATGAAAGTGGGTAACTTGCCCACAAAGTTAAGTTTTAGTGGAGAGCCACTATTTTTAAAAGAGCAAGACAGATTGAAAGGGAGTGGGGACTTTTGTATTCTGGTACTATGGAATACGGTAGGATGGCCAATAAATGTAAATAGTTAAAGGGGAGTGATTTCACAAAATGATAATTTTGTGCTTACACTATCCAGTAAAAGCAGAGAGGAAACAAAATATATGGTCAAATTAACATAAGGGGCAGGCAACTAGAAAGACAGTGGTGTTTAACACAACAGTAACAGGGTGAGAGGGTGGGAAAAATTTCTGTCTGACTCACAACAGACAGAGCTGTAGTGTCTTTTCAAGTTTTAATATGCAGTTAAAAGCAGAATACAAGTAAAACACAGCGTAAAGAAAACAAATCACAGTATACAAAATAGAAAAAGGCAATAACGTAATACAAAACACAAGAAATAAAAAACGAATTAACCTTTCCCTCAGAGCAAATGGTCGCAGAGTCTCGTTGAACCTTATGGACAGAGTCAGTCTGTAAAATGACACTGGGCTCCGAACCCAAAGACCCACTACCCTGATACTATCCCATCATATATCTGGGGAATTAAGATATAATACTGTTCTGAGCATTACAGGCTAAGTTTATAAAGGCTCTTGTGCTTTGTGATAAATGATGATAAAGACACATAGAGTCTATGGAGACAGAGGGACTGAGTAAGGTAATACTTGTAAGATGTCATTGAGAAAGGAGAAGGAGAAGCTATGAACATGTATACAGGAAGCACAAATACAGTGGTAACCAATACAAATGTAAATGGGGTGATGTGAGAGGAAATTAACCTAATGCAGAGTTCTGCTGATTAAGCGATATGTCCTGCATTCTGCATTTGCCTTTGTATTGCTCAAACAGCTAATTATTTGAGTTGGGTTTGAGTTGGGGCTTGAACGTAACAAAATTAGCATGCTCAGTGAGATAGTGGGGAAGGGATTGCCACAGTTTTTGGAGCAAGTATAGATAATCTAGAATTAAAACTATGCAAGTTAGTAGATGTGGTTTGGAGAATAGGTCCTACTGTACCTTGGATTCTGAGACTGTAGTCTGGGGTCGTATTGATTAATTTCATTGCAACTGAAGAAAGGGCATTTTGGTTGGGAGCCCAGTAGTAGATTTATCTGATTATACTGGGAGCTAGTCTACTTTTGCCTTTTCATAACAATTATAAAACTGTTTAAGCATTATATTAAGACAACAGAAATAATTTTAAATGATGATATTTGATTCACTTTTTTTTCCTAAAGTTGGTGAATTCACCAAGTAATATTAAATGAATAAGGGTGGTTGCATTACAACTTCTTCATTAAATTTTCTGTTTATATCCCACCGATGGCTTTATTTATCTGGGTTTAGTTATCCAGGTTTACTAGATCTCCTTCACATTGATTGTTTATGTATTGTAACCAAGGAAGCCACATTTTGATGTATATCTGTTAATATTTACCCTTTATTTTCTACTCTCTAAATCTAAAAAAAATATACATACAAAGATTGAATTCCAGCTGATGAACTCAATCTAGCTGGACAAGTTTCCAATTCAATTTAAGAGAATAAACCCAGTCCTCGATTTACGACCTCATATTTTCCTATTTCAAAGGTTGAATAAAACCACTAATGTCTTCCTTTTGGTTTTCAAAAGCTTTATTTTTGAAGAACGTTCAACATAGGTAGGTGAGCGCTGTGGCAACATTTTTGCTTCATTTTATTTCAGTTTTCTTGTAACAACTATTCCACAGACAGTCGGGGTATTTATACTTTGTACAGCATCAGCACATTAGGAATATGTAAATACTGATATAAAAACTCAGTTTTCATTGGTTGACAGAGTTACTTTTATTTATGCAGATACAGATATAAACTCTGTATTCTCATTTGTTAACAGTGTTGCATTCATTTTGTATAGAGATAGGCCTATAACTTATCACAAAGACCTCAGTCAAAGGGGGGGGAGACTGGCTGCATTATAACCAGTGCTTTCGCAAGTAAGCTTTGTCAGACCTACCTATTAAACACATGTGCAGGTAAATTAACACTTAGTTGACAAGTAATTAAACTGAGGTTTCTAAATTATGACCAAACTTATATTAACATTAACCCAGGGAACGTTATCCAGGGTTCATAGGTTCATAGATAGGTACTAGGCTATTGGCCCTATGGCCTATATAAGCCTAGCCAAAGAGTACCCTGGCTTTTGCCATCCAAGAAAATTATTTTCCTGTGCCCCTGTCAAGCAGAGCCACAGAAGTGATCCCCGGGGTGAATTTTCTATCTCCCATGCAAACATCAAGATTTTTCTTGAAGAGTGCTAATGAAGAGCTTTGTTTGATATTGATAGGTAGTTTATCCCAGAGTATGGGAAGTCTCTGGGACAGGAATCTATCCCTCCAGCATGTTTTGTTTATTGTGGTGACAAGGTTTAGGTCCCTAGAGCGTGTAGCTCAGAGGGATTGGGATTTCTTTACGTGGAGCATGTCCAACAGCTTTGGGTTTGACATAGCTTTGTATGTTAGGCAGAGTAAAGCTGGAGTTTTTTGAGAGAGTCTGTGTAGGGCATCTGTTTGAGGCTGGTAATCTTCTTTGTGAGATATTTCTGTGGCCTTTCCAGTTGTTGTAGATGTCTTGTGAGGTACATACCAAAAGGGGCGTTGTACTCTATAATGGGTCTAATGAGTGATGAGTAGAGGGGAACAATGACCTCTTTTCTCCTGGATGAGAAACCTTTTGTGATGAGGTGTGCCATGTAGAAGGATTTCCTGACTACTGTGGCGATGTGATTATCAAAGGAGAGACTACTGTCCACCTATGTCCCAAGGTCTCTTATCAAACTTTCATTGTTAAGAAGACTACCGCCTATGTGGTAGTTCATGGGTACAGAGTTTTTACCAAAAGGGATGACAATGCACTTTTTGGCATTGAGCTTGAGGCCATGGCTTTGACACCAGGCATCTGTCTCAGTGAGGCCCCTTTGTAGGATGTCCACATTGTTAGTAGTTTTGATTATGGCTCCTAGTTTGCAGTCATCTGCGAACTTTGTTAGCCAAAGACCTTCTGTGTTAGCCTGTACTTCAGAGAAGTAGATACCAAACAGGAGAGGACCTAGGACTGACCCCTGTGGTACTCCACTTGTCACTGGTCTGAAGTTGGATTTAGAGTCTGCTACTTTCACAGTGTGGGTTCTGTCAGTGAGCCAGTTGGCAGCCCATCTTGTGACAGGGATTTATACCTAATTTAGTGAGTTTGTCTATAATTCCAGAGTGGGGGATGGTGTCAAAAGCCTTGGCGAGATCTAGATAGGCTGTGTGAACCACCTTACCCTCATCTACGGCTTTGGTGACCGCTTCAAAGAAGTCTATCAGGTTTAGAAGACATGATCTGCATTTTACAAACTCGAACTGGGTAGGGTCCAGAGTTTGGAGATTACCAATATCATTGTTTATAAGTTCCATGATGATATGCTCCATAGCCTTGCAGACCAGGTTTGTCAGGCTAATGGGGCGGTAGTTCCCGGGATCCATGGTGGCTCCCCCTTTGGGGAGTGGGATAACTGTTGCTGTGTGCCATTCAGTTGGCACAAAGCCTGAGGTGAGGCTATGATTGAACATGGTACTTAGGTGGGGTGCCAGTTTGTTCTGTAGTTCATGTAGAACACAGCCTGGGATGTTGTCAGGTCCCATGGCTGCTGTGTTCTTGGCTTTGGAGAGTGTGTTGTTTACCTGTGCAGCCGTGATTACAGGTACTTTGCATTCTTCCAGTACAGAGATGGGCCCTTTAGGGGATGAGAGAGGGGTAAAGTTAGCACTGAACCTATCTGCCAGGATGTTGCAATATCAGTTGGTTCTGTATATTTAGTGCCATTGTGCTGTAACTCAGAGCAGATCTGAGTGTTGCCATTGAGATTCTTGACATAGCTATAGAATGCTTTGTGGTTGTCTTTAGAATCAGTGGCAATTTTGTTTTCGTAACTAGCTTCGGAGGATTTTATGAGGGATCTCAGCTTCTTACTGAGGCTGACCACGGAGTTCCTCCAATCATGGGATTTCACTCTTTTTTGCAACAGTTTATTTCTTCTGTTGTAGAGTTTTTTTTAGCAGGGGACCACCAGATTGGCTTCCTTTTTTTGGAGGATAGCATCTTGGTTCTGTTAGGGATTGTACGATCCATGCACTCCTGTAAGTGCTTATAAAGTGCAGTTGTATAGGATTCAGCAGTCATATCTCTATTGTCCATCAGCATGGGTTTCGTGAAGTTTGCCACTTCTGTCTTAAGAAGCATGAAGCTGGCTTTGGAGAAATTTTTTACTGCGGTTTCCCTAATGGGGGTTGGGGGTGGGATGTGGATGTCTAGGGTGATTTGCTTGTGGTCGGATCTGACCAACGAGGAATTGACCTCTTGTGTGGAACACCGGTTGCCCATGTTAGTAATGACCTGGTCTAGGATATTGCTTCCCCCGGTGGGGGTGTGAATAAGTTGATCCAAGGCATTGGAATTTATGAATTCCAGAAAACATTGAGCACAAGAGTTGGTACATGAGTAGTTTTCACAGTTAATGGTGGGGTAGTTGAAATCACCCATTATTAGGGTGCTAGGTTGTACCCTAATATTTTCCAGTTTATCAAGAAATGAGGAGTGGGAATCCTGGGGCATGGTGGGGGATCTGTAGCAAGCTACAATTTGCATTGCGGTCTTGCCCAGAGTTAGTTGCACTTGGATAATCTCAGATGCATTATGCTGAGCAACTAGCCTGGAGGTGTGGATATCCTTAATGAATATGGACACTCGTCCGCCTTTAGTGCTTTAGTGTTGAATTATAGGATCGGACTATTTGGTGCCAGAATCTTAAACATCTTAAAAAATCTTACAAAATTATTAAACAGGTGTCGTGCCTTCTCATGCCTTTTAATGCTTTGTCTGGTAGATGAGCAGAGGATGTTCGGCAGAGGCCACTTGAATAACCATATCTCTCAATTCGGATAATGCTAGAGCTACTGCAAAGCATATCAATAGTCTCCAGAAACTTATGTAAATGGGGTAAAAACCCAGGGGTGTAAATGCAAGATATACCAAGAGTGAAACAAGCAGAACATTAACCTTTAGACAGTGAGCATAAATTGTGGCATTGGATTGGAGAAAGCAGAAAACATTTGCATTAGGAACGTAGTCACTGTTAGTAGTAAGCATGCTGATCGACGATGCAGTTTGCTTAGGTTCAATACACTGCTGATGGAGATTATGGTGTTGAGTCCTGGTGGTTTGCCTGCATTAAACCAGATCTGCCATTCCAGCTCCCTTTTCTCCAGAATGTCATTGGTGGAGCCTTGTGGTATTCCCATTTTGACCATATCTGTGATCTGGAACTTGAAGGGGTTATGCCCAGTCTTTTGGTTGCCATGACTTGCCCAATGCATTGTTGCAGTTACGGTATTTTATGTCATGTAGGTGCTGAGCAATCCTTGTTTTCTGCTTGTTCAAAGTTTTGCCTAAATGAAATGCAGCACATTTTGAAAATTCTGCTCTGTAAAGCAGACACTCACTATCGTGGTTCCCTTTGTGTTTGCTGAAAAAGGATTTCTTTGTGTTTGGGCAATTGAACTTATCGGCATTGCTCAACAACTTACAGTAACCACACTTCTGTTTTCCACAGGGGTAGGTCCCAGGTGTGTTCTGAGGTAGTGGATCCCATTTCCTGCTTGCCATCTCCAGGAAATGCCTCATATTCTTGTTTGTGCTGATACTGAAATTTTGCATATTGGGGAGGAATGAGCTAATGGCAGGGTTGTGGCTGATAATACTCCAGTTGTCCCCAGTAATGCCTCTAAGGGTTTGGAAATCCATGGAGTATGTGAGCATCATTGAGAGCTCCTCATGGTCTTTCTTGTGTTGCATTGATCTTCTTTCTCCGAGTTCCGTATAGCCCAAGTTTTGTTTGTCTTCAATAATGGGGTCGAAGATCGAACAAATTAACTTTTCACTGTATCTTTGTTCCAAAAAGTCCCTCTCTAGTTTAATGATGTTGGCCATGAAATCTCTCAGGTTCTTGGACACCATTGTGGGTTTTTGGTATAGGTTGTTTGTCAGAAGATCTGAGTTGCACTCCTTGGAAATCATGAGGTCTAAAACCACGGCATTTTCCCTGTTATAGCTGTTTGTGAACTTTTAAAAAGTTTGTAGAATTCCCTATGTGGTCAAAAAATTCCCTTAACCTCTCCTCTGAGCTCTCCCAGATGATAAAAATGTTGTCGACAAAATGATAGTAACAAGGCATCTCCTTAAAATAGGGAGAATTATAAATGTGGTCTTTTTCCCATTTACCTAAGGCCATGTTGGCCAGGTTCAGTGCCATCGCTGCCCCCATTGCGATACCTTTTTTCTGTCTGAAGTAATTCCTATTGAAGCAGAAAAAGTTGTTACTCAGGAGGATTCTGAGTAGTCTGCAGATGGACTCAGCCTCATATCTGTGGTTTGAGCCCATGATGTTGATCGCTTCTAGCCCAGCTTCAATACAGTATTCATGGGGAAGCACGATGTAGAGGGCCTCTAAATCGATGGTCACTAAGATGGGATTTTTGCTGACTTTTAGGTTCCTGATCTTCCTCAGCAAATCACTCATGTCAAGCACAAAGGAGGGTTTCTTCCATGCTAATGGCTTGATCTGCACATCCAGATAGATGGATATAGTCTCAGTGATACTACCTCCACTTGCTATGACTGGGCGGTATGGGCGGTCCTTTATATTCTTATGAGGCTTGAGAATGCCAAAGAAGTTGGGAATCCTTGGATGTTTAATGGTCAGGAAAGCCAATAATTTTTCACTTAGACATTCTTCACTTAAAAAGAATAATGCTTCATTAAGCAAATTGTAGGCCTCTTTTACCTTTTTGATAATGCATTTCTCGTAGGAGAACTCATTGTTCAGCATTAATCTGATTTTGTGGATGTAGGCCGAGGTATCAGTCACTAAAATGCCGCCTCCTCCTTTGTCAGCTTTCATTATCCTTCATGTTCAGTCCTGGCTGAGGTTCTTAAGGACTCCCATTTCTTGTAGGCTCAAGTTATAGCATTTCCTTTACTGAGGTTTGGCCAGTGCCTTTTTATGTCTGCTTCACATTTAACCTCAAATGCCAAGACGTTAGGGTGGACGGGGGCACAAAAACTGCTGGGCTTAACCCATTTCTCTTTTCTGAAGCTGTCCATTTTCTCATGGAAGAAAATTTTTAGGTCGACTTTCTGCTGAACATTTTGAGATCAATAATTGATTGTACCAGGTTACTCCTTTGATGGGGTACAAAGGTTAGGCTTTTCTTTAGTAATTTGCGTTCGGTGGCAGAGAGTGGTTTCTCTGAGTGGTTCCAGATTTTGTAGACTGCGGGTTGCTGTAGCTGCTGTTTGGACTTTTGTTTGGGAGGTCCATGGGGAGGACCCAGAGATATTTCAGGTCTCTCTTCCCTTGCCAAGTCCTGTCCATGTTCTGTGGGTACTGTGCTGGGGAGCTGCTTAACCTCGGATGGTATGCTTCTCTTGTATGTCTGTTTGCTGGGGTAAATCCTTTCTGGCTGTAATTGTTCCAGACTCCAGGTGTCCTCCTTGTGTTCTTCGAGTCCAGAATCCTCAGTGCTTACCCTCTAAATTTGAGATATTGCACAATAATGGAGTAATGTCCTGCATTTCTGAGACAATCTTAAATGTTCATGTTTTAGGTATTACATTCCTAGCAATAATATCAAGTTCATTAAGGCCTTCTGTTAGTTTGTTGGATTCCAGCCATGACTAAGCATAAATATGCTTTTTGACCCCTTGGTCTTACATTTAAATACATTTTCTAACATATTTTGTAAATCACACAAATACTTCCAGTTCAGAAATGTGATTCCAAACTCCCTATTTACCACTCAAATATCTCCAACAGGTGTTTTCCACTACTGAAAACATTTTCTGAAGCTTGCTTGGGATGCAAAAAAAAAAACAACATCTGTGTGGACATTGCCATGTGAATATTCTAAACCTTCTAATTTAGTAGTGTGTTTGGCCAACAAATACATTTCTGCCCAGTCTTTCTTTTGCAAAGTTATGTTACATTTATTTTCCCAAGCTCTTTTTCAAATTCTATGATTGTGGTTTCTCTTGCCCTAGAGAATTTTGAATACTCTACTTACTGATTAGCTTTTTAGCTGAGCATTCTGATGTCCTTGACTCAGTTAAAATGTTACTAATTCTAATGACCCCCCCAACCTCTTTCTACGAGCAATAATTCAATTCAGGTCATCTTGAAGGTCTTTGACTGTCCTAAAGGTATTTATGATTTCCTAATCTGTTCTGAATATACAATAAACATGTTCTTTATTTTTCAATTCTATTGCCAATGTATGGTCTGTTCTTTGAAATACAGATAAATCAATCAGAAAAAAATCTCAGATTTCCAGTTTTTGAGTTCCTTATTTGAGAGGATTACTCTCCCAGTCACCTGGTTGTAAATGTTTCATCTCCCAAGGCAGTGCTTACACTTATCAAGGGTACCAGAACTTGTCAGAGATTTGGGATGCATAGCTAGGCTTAAAAAGGCCCTTGTGGCCATTAGCCTAGTAAACACCTATGAACCTATAATAACATATTTGTTTAACCATTCCCCTCAGCTTATCAGTTCCCGGTTTGCCATCATGCTAATAATGTTTAGGGTAGACCCAGAATTCAAATCAGTATTCCTAAAGAATGTCTTTACCTGGACTAATGCTCCTTCTATCTGAATATATGTATTTCTGATGTTGTGTGAGGTAAAGCCATTTTATTTGTGCAGCCTTGTAATACACACACAGATCTGGTATTGCTAATCTCTCAATTCATTTGCCATCAAAAGCTTTTCACATCCCACCATACAACTTTTCCCTTTCCATATAAGCTTTTGAATTCTGCTTAGAATTTGCCAACCTCTGTTTTTCTGAGGATCTAGAAAAGCTTGCACCACTTACATAACTACTGGTGCTACAAACATTTTTATTGCCTGTAGTCCTGGTCCATGTCCACAGTCATTACGTTCTTTGTTTTCAAAGTGTTGAAAATATTTTCTTTCACTTTCTCCCAAGAAATATTTATAGAGTCTGTTACAGTACTATTTGGCCAAATTCCTATATTTTTAATTTTAATATGTCTTCAAAGATAGTGATAATATTCCTCCAGTTTTAATGAAGGCTGGTAATTAACAAATATATTAATAGGTATGTGTTTCAGAGACTACCCCTTCTCTGGAACAAGTTTCCCATCCATGTGAAGCAGAGTTCTTTCCTAACTCAGTTCAAGAATAACTTCGACCAGGGGATGGGGAGTCAGAAATGTACCCCTGGTCTTGCATCTATGTTTCTAATAGACAAAAGCAGCTTATAAATGCTTGACCACCCAAACCGTACCCTACATTATCATTATCATTATAATCATCACAACCCAGATTAACCTTTCTTTTTCCTTTCCTCCTTAACTCCTCCTCACACAACATCCTATAGACATATGTAAAAAAAAAAAAAAAAAATTATTGTTAGAATCTGTATAGCAAATATCTACTAAACTTTGTTTATGTAATTTCCTGCGATGACTATGCCTGTTTGCATGTATGTCACATGTTCTGACTCAATGTGTTATTATTTTTGACCTTGTATTGACTGTTGCTGTGAATTATCTGTAATATCGTTGGAGCTTTTCTCCCCGGGCCTCCACTGAAAATGGACATATATCCAGCTGGACTAGCCTGGTCAACAAATGTAAAATAAATAAAATAAATAAATAAAATCATTGACTCCTTTTTCCTATTTTACAATATGTGAGTTGGGGTATCACATCAACTGCCCCTATATCTCTTGATTCAATGCCACTTTCCCTGGATTACACAATTCATCTATCTCTTTGCTCGATACCTTAATTCCCCTCTTTCCTTCTTCATGTCTGTCCCAAATCTTCTTCACCAAATTGTTTCCTGTTTTTCTGCACATTTGTCTAAACCACCATAATCTGTTCTCTTTGACCTTCTGTGTAATTGGAGCTACTTGGGCTTCTGCTCTGATGTCCTTATTTCTTCATCTGCCCCATAGTGTGCAGTCTACCACCCATCTCATGCACTTCTTCTTCATCACTCTAGTGTCCTCAATTAATTTACCTCCACTGCCCAAGTTCCTGTACCATGCTGTAGTACTGGTCACATCACTGTTTTATGCACATTATTTTCAGCTTCTTTGGCATTCTTCTGTAACACACTACCACTCAGACTCTGTGCCAATTGCAGACCCTCTGATTCTAGCTTTGATTTCTCATTCAGACTTCCCTTCTCTTCAACCACCCCTCCCTAGATACCTGAAGCTGTTAACCTGTTTAAATACTTTCCTTTCTATCTAAATTTTCAGCTTCTTCAGATTCCCCCATTTTCTGCCATTGCATTGTCTTATCTTTACTCAGTTTCCTCCCGTGTGCCTTCAGCTTTGCAATCCATTTCCTCATCATTTGCTGACGTTTTTCAGAGTCGGCCTGTAATGCCACATTGTCTGTTTATAGCAGCTTTGTTAATCTGCCCCCTCTGGCCTGTTTGCTAATGTAGTCCATCACCAATATGGACTCAGAGTTGAATCCTGATGCACACCCACTCCCACAGGGAGTCACTCTGTGAGCCCGGACACTATTCATATACTTGTGTCATTAGGTTCTTCTACATAGCCTGCACTAATTCTACAAATGTTTCCAGGACTTTAAACCATCAAAGGACTGCCCAAATCAGCTTTCTTGGGACCATGTCATTTGCTTTCTCCATGTCTAGGAATGCCCAGATGGACTCTTTCCTCATTTCTAGTTTCTTCTCAACAATCTTTCTCACTGCAAACACTGGATCAGTTATGCTGCATCCTAATATGAATCTGAACAGTTCATATCCCATTTTAATTTCTAATTCTCGGTGTATTCCTTTATCAGTCATTCTGCAGAACTTTCATGCAGTGTGACAGGAGTTTAATACCGCTGTATTTCCCATGGTTGTGAATGACCTTTTGTTCTTCTACACTGGAACTACAATACTTATTCTTCAGTCATCTGTGATATACTTTTCCCTCCATACTGCTACAAGACAGCCCTAGCCTACATATTCCCCTTAAAATAACTTTATGATACTAAAACCTGTCAGCTATATTTGGAAGGCATAGCTAGGCTTAAAAAAACCCTTGGAATTGTATTCACCTATAAGCCTATAAATATGGCCAGAGCCTTTGTTTTGGTTTTGTTAATTTTGTATACTAATAGGTACTGGAATTTATGGTACCCCCCTCCTCCAAGAGAGTCCAGTGTATACTGGATCATCATCTGCTAAAAGTCATGGTTACCAGATAAGATTTACCTCTCATTCTTCATTCTCAAGGTGACTTTCTCGATATTTATATTTGAACATATAATAAACTGGTGATGAGGGGAGGCCTAATCATAATCCTCTATGTAATCTATTTATCACTAATTTCTTTAGTTATCTTCCTCTGTGGCATTATTGCACTGTTCTACTTTTCTTATTTCACTGTCGTTCTACTTGCATATTGCACATACATTACCTCACTGCTCATTTTCTTGAAGTCTGTCACACACTTCTTTCCTCTTAAGGTCCTTCGCTGTCTGCTCCCACCACCTTACAGAGGTCTATCTGTGATTCTAATAGTACTCCCTCCTGAGTTCTCTATCCCTAAATGTCCTCTACCCTCTAACTACAGCACTTGGGTTCCTCTCCCTTACAAATTCTCACATACTATATCTTGCTCCTTCCACCCATTCTTCTCTGCTTCCTAATTTGTTTCACAAGTTTCTCACTTGCAATGAGCACCCTCAGTAACTGTCTTCATAACTAATTTGAGTCTTCGTTTCTTCATGCAGTTTGTTCTCCAGAAGTAACATTTGTGACACATGGTCCCTCATGTTACAAACTTTTCTTTACAGTTTACTTTTTGTTAGTTTTACAACTGTAACATTTTGTTAAATGATCATTGTTTGTACTAATATATCTGTGACAAAATTTACTGTACAGCTTTACTCATTTTACTATTTCCTTTTGCGGATATACCTCTATTCATGTGAAATCTTTTCTTGCTTTTTGTTTGTATGCCTTTGGCCTAGGTTCTGGTTGAAAATGATTTTACGACCATTTCACTTACTCTTGTATTAAATCAAATAAATATAATGTTACTGGGAAAACAGTTACAAAAATGTGAATGTAAACATAGTTTGTTGTGCTTGTATGCTTGAGTAAATGCATAAAACATATGAAAGCAAATAAAACTTAAAAACATAATTTTGTCCACAGCAAATAGCTGCACTAATGCAACAGATGTTCTGGGTATAAAATTATCTGGCTATTAATTGCTAGGACCAATTGCTAGTAGAAAAAGGTGCAGCTTCAAAGAAATGTTAACACTTGTGATATAGTTATTATCCTGAATCTGACAAGACAGAGGATCCCCTAATATCAGTAAATCAGAAGCAAATATCCCTACAGCCTGTAATTTTTAAGCTTCCAGCTGGCATATGTCTTACACAATACTATCACTTCAGTACTATCCTATCAGCAAATATACTAAGTCTGGTGGTGAATTCCTATATAATTTTTTTATGTACTGCTATGGGTTTATGTTATATTAAAGAGACTTGTAAAATGACAAGGGAATTACAAGCTGCTATAGTTTTTTTTTCTCAGAAAATGTGGAGCTACATATCTGCATGCCTGATTACTTTGATCAGTCCCCTATACATAACCATGATCAAAGGGGAGAATCTGCCATATATAACCATGTATCTTTCTGGGTCTCATTTGTTACAATACTAGATGACTACAGTAATGGCTATATTGGCCATAATGTGCTTATCAAGCAGAACTTGAGGATAAAGTCCACAGTTGGTACTGGTGTGAACAATGTATATGGTCAAACCATGGGATTGTCCA